>NC_041392.1:690918768-690927615 GCF_002162155.2 Triticum dicoccoides | reverse complement strand
AAGGCAGACAGAAGAGGCCAGCGCCCTAGGCCTAGGGCACGCTAGAGGCCCAGCGCCAGTGGGCCGGCCCAGATGGGGGGGGGGAGGGACTGGCCAGCCTGAAGGCCCAGGAGCTGGGTCAGGCCGGGGCCCAGGAGCCTAGGCGCAGTGGAGGCCTGGTCCGAACGACGGGGCAGCCTTGGCTCCCGTAGGGTTTCCCCCCGCAGGAGCGGGCGTCGCCGCCGCCGCCTGATCGAGAGGAAGCGGAGGGACGATGATCCAAAGGCCGTAATGGATGGTCGGAAGAGGGAGGAACGAGCGACCGGTCGCGAGGGCGAAGGAGCGCAGGGAACCGCCGGGGAAGCCGGGGAGACCGCCGGACGGACCCCCGCCGCCGGGCGGCACCAGGAGGAGCGGGCGGCCCCCTGTCGAAGTGGCTAGCCACGCCCCAGGAGCGCACGCGTCGGCGACGAGCCGACCTATCGGCCAAGCTCGCGCCTTGGTGCCCACCCGCTCGAGAAGAGCTCGAGGGCGCCGTCGACGACCGCGGCGGCCGCGAGCCGGCAGCATAACCCCTCACGTGGGGGGCTGAGCCATCGGCCCGGCAAGGCAGCGCGGCGTGACGGGAAGTGGCGGCGGGGAGGGGGGCTCATCATCGGCGAAATCCGCCCATCGGATCCGGGGCGCGATGGGGGAAGCGGGCACGGGCATCGGGAGGACGCCCGCGGCGGGGTCGCGGGAGCCGGATCGGGGCAGACGCCGGAGGGGGCGACGGAAGCGGTGGCCGCCACGGGCAGAGGGGAGGCGCCGGCGCAATCGCCAGAGCCAGCTATCGCCATCCGAGTAGGAATCATCTCTTTTCGAAGGTTGCTCTGTTCCACGTGATACATACACAGGCTCGCCTTTTGTACCACCCCCTTTCACTCTCTTTCTCATGAACGGAGTAATACTGAAGGCGAAGGAAATAAAGGTGCCATTTTGTATGTACTTCTGGAAGCATGGGATCCTATTCAGAGTGCCCAACGATCCATTGACTTTGCCGGCAAAATTCCTGATCCGCGAAACACCACCATTGCAAACACTGCTCACTGCCTGGAATCTGAGTTGTATGGACATGGTTTTCTGTCCCCCCAACGGACGAGGCATGAATTCTTCCTTTTGGAAGATTGGTGGAACAAGATAACCGTGATAAAGGCTGCCTTTCACAATCAACTTGCCGAAGCGAGGATTCATGTGGATGTGGAATACGTGGAAGGAGCGGAACAGACGAACGTTCAACGAGACCCCCCTCACTTAGGTGCTTGATGTAGCTTATCTTGCAAAGGTGGACATTGACCAGAGGTGGTTAGGCGGTTAACTCTCACACCAGACATGAAGTTCACGTTTTCGTTTTTCATTTCCTTTCCCTTTTATTTTCTTGGCTAAATGTAAATATTTATTGTACTCCTTTTCTTTTTGCTTTGTCCCTATGTTGATAAAATGGGCAGAGCACTCTACTTTCATGCTTTTTTCAAAGAAAACCTCAGTTTGTGAGAGAAATTTGGTATGATTTTGGTAAATTCAGTTGTTGAAATACCTCAGGCTTCATAATTCATGTACGTGTTTGGGTAGACTTCGAGCGAAGTTCAAGAACTACTCCTTTTGTGGGGGGAGGTATATACATGCCTCTTCTCTTTAATTAAAATATAAACATTATAACCACAGCGTTGTACAAAGGGTATCCGTCCACACAAATTGTTTCATTAAATTTGGCATGGATGAATTGAACAATACATAATTTTTTTAAGTAAGCATAGGTAATACTGCTCCCATATACCATGATTAACTGTTAAAAAAGTGATCTAAACATTACAATCTAAAATTTATCTAACTGTTCATAAAGAATGTTCCGAATCTATCCTCAAGGTATAATACTACATAGCATGATTACATTATAATCTAAAATCCATCTAACTGTTCAGAAACAACTGATATTAACATCAAGTGAGCTTTTCACGAGGAGTGGTGTCGCTGTAGCCGATGCCCTTCCTCTTTGTGGGGAAGATCATGAACACAAAACTGGACAGAAACGCGATGCCCAATGGCAGGTTCTTCAGCAGCTCCTCGGTGTTCCTGCCAGCGCCAGGGAAGAAGCAATTCTGCAGCCCCACGTCGCTGAAAGCCACGGTGAGGAACACCAGGGCCGTGAAGACGGCGCGCATGAAGTCGAGTGGCCGGATGCGGAGGCTCCGGAACTCGGCGGGAGTCCACTGCAGCTTCTCCTCTTCGTCCGAGAAGTTGAAGACGTTGAAACCGCGCGGCGTGGCGATGCCGTAGTAGAGCTTCTTGTCACGGCCGAGGACGCTGTCGGTGAAGGAGAAGAGGACGCACGAGATGGTGAGGACGATGACCAGCGCCGCGGTGAGCCACTGGTTGGAGGAGAAGCACTTGCCGTGGTTGGTGAAGGACGGGGACAACGCCTGGTACGCCAGCACCGTACCCGTCGGCAAGAGCTGTGCGAGGTTCGCGGCGCTCGACATGACCTTGTCCGTCGCCGTTGCTACTGGCCTGGCAGCTGCTGCCCGCGCCGTGGTTTGGACGTCGCCGGCATCCTTGGGCGTGGCCGGGGCTGTCGTCACGCCGTTGTTGTGTGGACTTGGAGGCATCTGGATCACTGTGGAAGATGGGGAAGATGAAGCCATGGTGTGGTCGATTAGAGATATCCTAAGCTGTTCCATTCGTGTGGCAACGCAAGCCTTGGTGTGTTATATAGGCGAATCCTCTTAGAATGGGTCCAAAGTTGGCCACGTTGATTTGTCCATGTGGTGTGGCATGCTAGTTGAAGGCTTGAGGCTGCACATGTTGACTTCAACTTTTCTAGGCGTGCTGAGTCGTTTCTACGTGCATTGAAATTTCTAAGTTTTTTTGCATCCCATTTTCTTCCCCACGTACTCGGAACTCTCTCTACATTTTCTTTCTTAGTATGGGCGCTTTGGAATTGCAGAAATGATCTTGTCTTTAACAGAACAACAAACATTCATGTTTTGCAGGTTATCTTCAGAGCTACGGCACTTATCCGTTCCTGGTCGCTACTCACTCCGACGGAGGCCAGGGAGCTTTTGGTTACTGGTGCTATCCGATGGGAGACGGTAGCTCGGGATATCTTCAGCCGGTTTGGATGGCGGTCATGTAATAGGATAGGCAATTAGTTTACCTGTCTATTTTTGAGCCAACCGGTTGTGGTTTATCCTTTATTTGGCTAGCTTGTGTATCTAGCCTTTGGGCTCTGTGTGAGCCTTTCTTCTTCATTTTATTTTGCTACTTTTGAGATTTCGAGACCTTGTGGATGATTTATTGTTAATAAGATGGCCGTATGCATCATGCTGATGCAGAGGCCGGGGATCCCCTTTTCGAAAAAAAAAAACTCGGAACTCTCTCTACATTTTCTTTGGTTAACTTCCGCTAATGGCAACAAAAGGTCGCCGTCTTCTTCCACGAAGGTGAGGAGAAGGAATTAATTAGCCTCAAGATCGGGACATGGTTGATATGATATACTAGCCAGTAGTATGCAGGAGCACTCGATCCAAGAGGTTGCAGTGCCCTAGTAGTATCGGCTCGTAGTAGTAGTAGCCAGTAGTATGGTTGATATGATATGATATAGCCAGTAGTATGATCGGAACATGGCTGGCCTTCCAACGGCCGTGGAGACCTAGCGGAATCTACCTACTTTCCATGCATATCCACCATGGAGACCTGTAGCTAATTAGCCAGGATGACGAAAATTGTCTGATATACAGTGCTCCGTACACACGACGTAGTTTATTTACTGGGAGGGGGCTAAATTACCCAACGATTGTGCATGCACGCACTGGATCTGGGTACACATTGCTGAACTAGCCCATGCCCATGCACGCACGCGCGTACAACAAGGGGCCTTTTCTTCCCACTCTGAATAGGGGTTGAATTTACTTTCATGCCGAATTTCCATGGACGTCGTCGTTGAATTAGTCCTAGCACGCACGTGCTACTACATACAGAAGGTCGCTTTTCATTCCATCCCGTTGGTCACTTTCGGGATGGATGGATTAATAATATTGAGAGGAAGATATATTGACCACAAGCCTCAGATCCAATCGCCCACGTCCATCGCTCTCTTTCTCATGCCCTGTCGTGCCGTTAATTCACGTTTATTTGACGCACGAGCGCGAACGTGCGATAACGAAGAAACACCGTGCCTGCTTACAAACATCCGGATTATTCATTCGCAAAGTGCTTCCCTAAGCCCTTAATTTCTTCTTTGGTAGTATTATTTGTAAATCGAGGGGTTTCTCAAAAAAAAAAAAATGGGGGCAAACGTCCTTTTTGTCCCACTGTACATGTATATCGAGATTGCAGCTTGCCACCAAGGCATCTTCAATATTACTCCATTCAACCCCGAAAGTGACACACCATGGACCAACGCAATGGAAACAAAAGCGACCTTTGGTACGTATGTACTTCTTTAAGCTCGATATCCTATTTAGAGTGCCAAACAATCCATTGACTTCGATGACTTCGATGGCATAATTCCTAGACATTAGCTAAACCAGCATTGCAAACCCTATTCGGTTGTGGAATTTGAGGAGTTGTATGGACTTGGTTTTCTGTCCACCGACGGATGACACAACTTCACCCCTTTTGGAGATCGGTGGAGCAAGAGTATGTTTAACCGCAATAAAGCTTGCCTTTCACAATTGTTCTGCCAAAGTATGTTTTATGTGATGTGGAATGCGTGGAAGGAGCGAAACAAACGAATTTTCAACGAAACCACACTTACTATTGTGCTCGACTTAGTTTCCCTTGCAAAGGAAGACGTTGACGAAAGACGGTTAGCTCTCACACTGGATATGAAGTTCACATTTTCCTTTTTGTTTTATAAATCTTTTTTCCATGTTTCCATGTAATATTTTGTACTCCTTTTTGCTATGTCCCTATGTTGAAATGGGCAGAGCACCTGCCTTCCCCACAAATTTGGATTGATTTTGTTTTCTTTTTGTGTGAGTAAATTCAAAAACTTCAGGCTTCAGTAGAGTTTAGATAGACTTCGAGCAAAGTTCATCAATTATTCTTTTTATACAAGATACATACATGACTTTTCTCTTTAACTTTTTTTTTAGAAAAGGAGGATGACCCCCGGCCTCTGCATCTGGGCGATGCATACGACCATTTTATTAATTATTAACACAAAACCTTACAAAGCCATACAACAGCAAGACTAAAGCCACCGTCTAAGCAACAGCTATCGCTACACCTATCCAATTAATGAAGGGACGCAGATAGTCTGGGCCTAATACCAAACAGACATCGCAACCAAACCTAAACATCTAAGACCTGAGGTCCCAACCAGGACGCCTGCCGGGTATGGGGCACCTACCAGTCCGGCGCACTCCTCAACCAGGACGCCTGCCGGGTATGAGGCCGCCGCAGCCACCTGCCACAAATCTATCTTCAGAGTTGTACTGTTGCATGTACCGTGCCAGGTCTCTCTGTCATCGACGCCACCACGACGCCCGACAGCGTCGTCCTCCTGCGCGAGTCCATCCTCCCACAGCGAACTCCGAATCTGCACTGCGCCACGCCGTGAAGATCCTTCGCCATCAGTGTGTAGGATGAAGCACCGCTCCACCAAAGAATCCGTCCTCTGGTCCCTCGATCACGTGTGTACCTTCAAAAATGACGCCCCCAAGGGAGGAACGACACCAGAGCGCCGCCGTCATCCGATCATCCAATTTAGGGTTTCCCCCGGAGGTAGCAGAGAGTGACCTTGAACTTCTCCACCGCGATGCCTTCAAGGAGGGAACGACGCAGATAGCGCCGCCACCGCCGGCCTTAGCAGAAGCCGAAGGCAAGTTTTCACCCAGATCAATTTGAAAAAATCCAACTCTCGTGCATGGGCCGCCGTCACCACTAGCAACACCAGGCAGACCCTGGAGTACCGGCAGATCAGCGATCCACCGGCACCACCGCATCCAGATCGCCGGCCACGCCGGGCCGCCACCATCCCCCGCGTCGTCCGGGTCAGAGACGGAGCTGCCGACCGCACACAGGGACCGCCGCCGCCTGCACACGCCGGAGCGCCGCCGAGATCCCAGCGCCCGCCCCCGCTTGCCGACGCCAACCACCGCCCGAGCACTGGCGCCACCGTGGAGCCATCAGATCGGGGAGGGAGACGTCGCGCGCCGACCACCCTCGCGGACCCCGCCGCACGCCCGAGCGTCGGCGCCACCGCGGCGCCATCAGATAGGGAGGAGGAGCCCGCGCCTCGCCGCCCCACGCAGACCACGCCGCCGCCATCGCCGCAGTGCCACCAAAGGGGAGCCCCGCAGATCCGCCGGCGACCCGACCTGCCGCTGAGCCGAGCGCCGCCGCGAGGGTCGGCCGTCCCGCGCCGCCCAGGAGCCTCGCGAGGAGGGAGGGAGCCCCGCCGCCGCCAACGCACGCGCGGGCTTTGCCCGGCAGCGTCCCCTGGCGGCGGCGAGGGAGAAGGAAGGCGAAGGAAGGAAGCGGCGGCGGCGATCTAGGGTTCCGCCCGGGCCGCTCGCGGGAGCGGCACGGGGGACGGGGCACCTACTTTTCTCTTTAATTAAAAGATAAATATTACAACTGCGGCGAACAAGGGCATGTGCCCACACAAATGGTTTCATTAAATTTTGCATGAATAAATTAAACAGTACACAAGTATATTTCTCAAAAAGTTGTAATCATAAGAAATACTAGTCCTGTATACAACGATTACACTACATTTTAAGTTAAAAACAAGTGATCTAAACATCAAAGTTATAGTACTATATACGGTGATATATGGTATAATATAATCTATCTAACTGTTTAAAAACAAGATGGATCTAAACATCAAGTGAGCTTTTCGCGAGGAGTGCTGTCGGTGTAGCCGATGCCCTTCCTTTTTGTGGGAAAGATCATGAACACAAAACTGGACAGAAACGCGATACCCAGTGGCAAGTTCTTGAGAAGCTCCTCCGTGTTCCTACCAGCGCCGGGGAAGAAGCAGTTCTGCAGCCCCACGTCGCTGAATGCCACTGTGAGGAACACTAGGGCCGTGAAGACGGCGCGAATGAAGTCCAGCGGCCGGATGCGGAGCCTACGGAACTCAGCGGGAGTCCACTGCAGCTTCTCCTCTTCGTCCGAGAAGTTGAACACGTTGAAACCGCGCGGCGTGGCGATGCCGTAGTAGAGCTTCTGGTCGCGGCCGAGTACGCTGTCGGTGAAGGAGAAGAGGATGCACGAGATGGTGAGGACGATGACCAGCGCCGCGGTGAGCCACTGGTTGGAGGAGAAGCACTTCCCGTGGTTGGTGAAGGACGGGGACATCGCCTGGTATGCCAACACCGTGCCTGTCGGTAGCAGCTGCGCGAGGTTCGCGGCACTCGACATGACCTTGTCCGTCGCCGTGGCTGCTGGTCCGGCAACTGCTGCTGGCGCTGTGGTTGGGAAATCGCTGACGTCCTTGGGCGTGGCCGGGGCCGTCGTCACGCCGTTGGTGTGTGGAGTTGGAGGCATCTGGATCACGGTGGAAGATGGAGATGATGAAGCCATCGTGTGGTCGATTAGAAATACCCTAAGCTGTTCCATTCTTGTGGCAACGCAACGTTGGTGTGTTATATAGGTGAATCCTCTTAGAATGGGTCCAAAGTTGGCCGTGTTGATTTGTTTATTCCCATGTGGTGTAGCATGCTAGCTGAAGGCTGAAGGCTGCATACGTTGACTTCAACGTTTCTAGGCGTGGCCACTTGTTTCTACGTGCATTGAATTGTCAAGTTTGCATCCCATTGTTTCCCCACGTACTCGGAACTCTCTCTAGATTTTATGTGGTTAACGTCCAGTAATGGCAACCAAAAGGTCGCCGTCCGAACGTGCCGTCTTCTTCCACGAAGGTGATGAAAGGGAATTAGTTATTTAGTCCCCAGATCGGGACATGGTTGATACGTACGTATGATACAGCCAGTAGTATGCAGGGCGAGGAGAGGATCTGCAGTGGAGACCTACCGCTAGGTTTGGTTAGCTGGGTGATGAATAGGATCTCACGCTTCCAGAGCAAGTCGTCAGAATTAATCCTTGCACGTGCGTACGTATCCATTGCTCCACGGTCTCCCGTCCCTTTCGGGATGAATAGGGTAATAATGTTTTATTTCGGAGGAATGAAGTAATATTGAAGAAGATATATTCACCACAAAACTCCAACATCAATCGGTCTCTTTCTCATGCCCTGCCGTGCCGTTAATCTTCCTTTGTCTGCATGCTTATTTGAAGCACGAGCACGGATGCACGATATGAAGAAACACCATGCCCGCTTAAAAAGAGAGAGACAAGCCCGGTTTATGTGCAAAGTTTGCTTCGGTATGCCTTTAATTTCTTCTTGGGTAGTATTCGTAACCGAGGGGTTTCTCAAATCTCAAAAAGAAAAGGAAAATGTCATGGGGGCAAACATCCTTTTCGTCCGTCCGTACGTGTGGATCGAGATCCCAGCTTGCGATCAAGACATCTCCAATATTACTCCATTCACCCTGAAAGCGACACAAACCATTGACCAAGGGAATTTATACAGAAGTGACCTTTTTTACATGTACTTCTTGAAGCTTGAGATCCTATTCATAGTGCCAAACAATCCATTGACTTTGCCGGTAAAATTCCATGGCATTGGCGGAACCAGCACCACAAACTCTGTTCACTTGTGCCCAAGAGACGACACACAACTTCATCCCTTTAGAAGATTTGTGGAACATGAGCATTTGTTAACCCCATATAGCTTGCGTTTCACAATCATTTGCGAAAGTGATGATTTATGTGTTGTGTAATGTACGGAAGGAGGGGAACAAATGAAGATTGAATGAG
>NC_041392.1:690917690-690918497 GCF_002162155.2 Triticum dicoccoides | reverse complement strand
TCTACTATTGTGCTCGATGTAGCTTATCTTGTAAAGGAGGACATCGACAAAGGCGGCTAGCTCTCACACCGGACACAAAGTTCATGTTTTGTTTTTATTTTCTCCTCAACTCTTTTTATCTTGTTTCCATGTAAATATTTCTTGTACTCCTTTTGCTATGTTCCTATGTTAATGGAATGGGGAGAGCGCCAACCTTTTCCATTTAATAAAAACCTCTCATGTTGTGAGACAAATTTGGTATGATTTTGGTAAATTTAAAGACTCCGGGCTTCCTGACTGTCTTCTGGTGCGTTGGTTTTACGGGGCCTTAGCACAACGACTTCCTGACTGTCTACTACAACAACGTTTGCCCAGCTCCGGCGAGGGAGGGGCGATGACAGCGGCGCATCTTCAGCTTGCTTCAGTGCTTATAGTCATCGCTACGTGATCTACGGATCTGTATGTGATTTTTGTTATTTCTAGTGTTCATTGTACTATCATGATTGAAGATGAATAGACTGAAAGTTTCCCCGCAAAAAAAAAGGTGTCCCTTCCCTTTCGAGATGAATGGAGAAATAAGGCCAACTCCAAAATCCATTTCGTCCATTTGGATTAAAACAGACAGATGTGGTGGCCCAATGCACGCCAGCAACCCTAAAATATGTTCGTCTCGTGTCCATCCCAACCTATATTGGACGCAAATTTGGATTGGATTTGCGTCCACACGGAAGCGCACGCATCCTCTGGTCATTTGCCTTGGGGCCCGCGTGTCGGCCATGCAACCACCTCCCACCAGTTCCATTTAATCTGCACGCGCGGACCGGGTCA
>NC_041392.1:690838477-690917569 GCF_002162155.2 Triticum dicoccoides | reverse complement strand
CCCTTCAAGGGCGAAGCCGTGGACTGGCCAGTCCACATCCACTTCCGCCGCAGCTTCTTGAATGTTGTTATAACCATATGCAGGGACATTTTGATATGTTAATTCTCTATCTTTTTGTATACTTAGATATACATGATATTTTAAATAAGGGGTGATTAACATATGGAACTAAATGAATATGGCCAAGAACTAATAATCTTGTGCCGCAACAATCCGTTGATTTTTTTTTAAAATGAATATGCATACAACCATTTTTATTAATTATTCAACAAAGGTCTGACAAGAAAATACATCAAGCCACCCGAAGCCACCACTCTTATCTACAAACTCGATAATGTGGAGTGCTCTCACCCTCCATATCTAAAACCGGTGTCGTTGCCGATCCATCAACAATCCGTTGATGCTGCTATGATAACGGTTTCTTCCGTTATAGTCCAGTTTCGTCGCCATGCGATTGTTTAAACTGTGTAATCCAGATGCAACGCACGGAAATTACCTAGTAATACTAATTTGTAGTGACACATTACGTTTATCCAGGCTTGGAATACAACCCTACCGTACAGATCGTGTGGCAGCCCAAGCCTGTTGGTAATTTGGTACTTCTGTTTAGACGTCTCACACGAGCCACGATCTGGAATCAAAACATCCGTGTTTTGTTTTGGCTGCAAACCTGCGGCTCCAACCCTAATCGTTGCTGCCGCCTGCTCGCGCACAACCAGCAGGATGGGCGACGGCGGCGCCGCCGCAGCTGCAGGCACGTTGTTACCGAGGGATGCCATCTTCGACATCCTCTCCTGGGCGCCGTTCAAGTCTGTGTGCCGCTTCCGGTGCGTCTCCAAGGAGTGGCTAGCCCTAATCTCGGACCCCGCCTCCATCGCCCAGCACAGGTCATGCTCGGGGCCGCTACTTGTCGGCAGGCGGCAGCTACTGCTTCCCCGGTGACGGCGGCCTGCTGGTGATGGACGATAAAGGGCTTAGGACCCTTCCCTGTTGTCCGCTCGAGTCTGGACAAGCTCGTCTGCGTCTACTGCCCTGAAGCCGCCGGCAACGTGCTCGTGACCTTCCCAAGCACGGACGGGGGCACAAGAGGGCGGGTCAACAAGGTCTATGCCGTCAGCGTTGGCCGCGCCGCTGTGTCCAACTCAAAAAAGTTGTCTGCATCACCGAATACCTCTCGTACAACGGTCAACCCCAGCAGGCATGCCATGTTCTCACGCTAGGACAACATGATCATAGTGACTGGACGCAGGCACCATCTTCCCCAGCCCTTGTCCGTATGCTAAAATTTGAAAGCTCCGGTGTCATCGCTAATGGAGTTGTGCACTTCCTCTTTGCCCACAAGCCTGTGCTTGCAGACATTGTTCTCCATTTCGACCTCGAGAGCGAGGAGTGGAGCAAGATAATCCAAGGCCCACTGAGAGTCGAGATGGAGTTGTGGAACAAGACCGGGCGCATTCGTCGTAACACAGCTCAACGAGACCTTGTGCATGATTCAAACGAAGGAAAGCCAGACCACCGACCATCGATGCACCAACATACGGCTCCTAATTGATGCTGACAACAGCATATGGAACAAGGCGTATGTGATCTCTATGCCCCCAGGTCCTTTGATATGGTTGAACCTTTATGTTTCATGCCTGATGGCATCAAGTTGCTCTTGTACTACCGCTCTATTACCGTTAGCCCCCCCTGTGTTGCGAGTGCACGATCCTTTTGTTGGGACATGCACCGACGCGATGAAGATGCCAAAACACACCTTCGGCGGAGTCCGTTTTTGTAACTTGCACCTGGATTGCTTTGGTGTTGGAAAGATCTAATGGTAGCCGGCCGCCAATGAATCAAACTTTAATATGCAATTTGGATATAACTATTGACAACCAATAGTGTTGGTCGGCCAAGGCAAGTATGAGAAGACATACCTCTCGTTTCCTTCTGTTTCCTTGGGGGAGCCGGCGATGCCCTCCTCATCGTCTCTCTTGCCGAACACCTTGTCCGCCGCCTCGTCCATCTCCTTGTTGGCGGGCTGTAATTCCGAATGATATTGACGGTACCACAAGCGGTCGTGGTGGATGTGGCAGGTAGAGCGGTGAGTTGAGCAGCGCCACCTGCTCCGCCACATCCGCGTCCCGTGTGATGGCCATTTTGCTCGCATACTCACTGCTTCTACACTAATCACAAATTTGATAGAATTCAAACAATGAGAACCACAAACCAAGAACACGACTTCGATTGGAGGCTCACTATACTTTGAGGTCATTCCATTTCTTCCTTAGTTGGGTAGAACCTTATAATGTAGCCAATCTACTCGATCACCATCTGCGATGGAAGCATTAGGGTGCCTGTGTGAAGAAACATGCGAATTCAATAATGGAGATAAACAATGAGCTACTAATTTCAATTGACGAACATGTAATAACTATGTATATAACATCAAGTAAGAAGCCGCTATCTGAACATGTCAACAAACAAAATCTAAAGAATCTGGAGGTATAGTACTACCTCCGATCCATAATAATTGTTGCAGTTTTGAACTAGCCGCAGTTCAAAATTGCGACACTTATTTTGGATCGGAGGGAATATCATCTATCTTCTGTAGATCATAAAACACAATCAGCCATAGCCGACTAAAACATGCCTCCATCACTAGACACTAAGACAACTGTAGAGAAAGGGAACCACTATGTGGACATAAACCAACAAAATGGAAAGAATCAGCAGACAAGCATCAGCTATCTTTTCTAGAGCATAAAATACAGTCAGCCAAGGTCAACAAGACAGATCTCCCTCAACTTGCAGGGGCAAGGAGGGCACACTGACTAATTCAACCAAGATAAAATATGTTCACCTTAGCCTCAATCACCGGCCCCAGGAAGTGGCCCGCGACAACCAGGAGTGATTGATCTTTGAGCGGCACAACAACCCAGATGACATGAGAAACTGAGGCAAAGGGTAACCTACCATTTTGCTTGCATACTCACTACTACTACACTAATCACAAATTAGATTTTAATCAACCATCATGAACCATAAACCAAGAACACAACTTAGATTGCAGGCTCATAGTACCTTGACGTTTGCATCGTTCCACTTCTTCGTTAGTTGGCGGAACCTTATCGGGTAGGTAATCTACTTGGTCACCATCAACGTTTGAAACATCAGGGCACCTACGTGAGGAAAGATGCAAATGCAATAACAGAGCGATACAATGGGCTACTGATTTCAATTGATGGACATGTAATAACTATGTATGACTAACCAACAACAATACAACGATAAACTGTCGATATAACCAATAAATTGTCCATATGACTAGGATTACGTGACTCGCACGTACGTCTCTCGGCTCGTCCGTCTCGCGCGAGGCCGATCGGGATTTGATGCCTCCCATCAGTGCCGCAGCAGATCGGCTTTGTCTTCTGTGGCCTTAGGGCATGGAGGCATGGTGGATTTCGGCTCTTGCCGGCGGGAGGGCTCCTGCTTCGTTTTTGGAGGTTTTCCTGTGTGCGTTTAGGGTCTGTGTTCTGCTCAGAAAGACGAGACGGCGGCGGCTTCCTGAAGTTGGAATAAGGTTCTCCCCGCCTAGTCTCCATTCTGGTGGCGCGTCTGGCATCATCGGAGGGCGTGCAGAGATGTGTCTCCGATGGATCTCATGGGATTCAGTCGACGTTTTTCTTCGGTAGATCCACATGGATCTGGCCTTCGTTAGTTTGTTTCATGTGTCTTCAGATTGGATCCTTCTGTTCTACGCTTTTCTTCATCGGCGGCGATTGATGTTCTGATGTGTTGGTCCTTTTGGGCCTTAGCACGACGACTTCCCGACTGTCTACTACAACAAGGTTTACCCGGCTCCAGTGAGGAAGGGGCGACTCGCTCCAGTGATTGTAGTGGTCGCTAGGTGGTCTATGGACCTGGATGTAATTTTTATTTCTAGTGTTCTTTGTACTGCTTTGAAAGATGATGAATAGATTGGAAGTTTATCCCGCAAAAAAAAAAATTGTCCATATGACTGATTTACTCATAGTACATAAACCAAGCATATCTCAGTTTTAAAAGGCTCGGTTTAGCAAATTGAATGGTGCAACATCTCAGTAGCAGTATGTCCTTGTAACATATGGTGCTCAGCTGCAAAAGATCGTCCATGTAAACTCCACTCTACTTAGCATTCTTTCCACCACACAAAGTGAACTAGTACAAGCACAATTATCTCTCTATATATACACAAGAAAAAAAAACAATGCCGCGATGGCAAGCTAGGAATCAATCAGTTTTAATAAACTCGGTTTTTAGAGACATAACAAAATACCAGAAAGAGCTCAAGGGTCTAAATGTTCCACATAATATGCTCAGAAAATCATCATATCAAGTGACATGTCTGGTTAACAAGAACACAAGAACTAGCAGGCCCAAGATCATTTTCTCCATCTCGGCCAAACAAAAATACAAGCAGAATCAAATGAACAACAAGGAAATGTTACTCTATGCCGTCTCAACCAAACCAATAGGGTTGGGCATGGACAATGGAGAGCCATGAGTGATAATAACGACTACAATGTCATGCAAAACCGATGCAAAGAGAAACCTGCCATTTTGCTCGCATAAACTTCCACAAGTTCAGTCTAGTATAATAAGAAATCAATAAACTAACTGAGTATCAAACAAACCAAAATAATAAAAAGAAAAGCATCGGTCAGGAGGAGAAGCTCTAGTAGTAGATAGCAATAAGAAGTGGCCACAATCTTAACTATCAATCAAAACTAGCAGATAAATTCAGCCATGGCCAACAAAAGCAGAACTCGATGACCGACGGTAAGAAAACTGCAGGGCAAGGAAGCCAATTGACTAATTCAACGAAGCCGAATATGTTCACCCAGCCTCGCTCACCATCCATAGGGATAGTGGCCAACAAACAACACGAGAACCAGAACGACTTTGATGCGATGAGAAGCTAAGGTGACGAGCAACATGCCATCTTGCTCGCATGTGACCATGTATATAGGATTCGCCTTCTCGATGAAGCCGACGCCGAAACTTTGTTTTCCCGAAGAACTTTTGGTACTGTGGGTGGGTGCCCTCTCCATTTGAAGGATGTTTCAGGTCAGTACAAGAAAGTGTGCGGGTTTGCCACTCGGTATAGTGAGCATGGGTGGCTTGTTAGCCAACAAGGCGCACACAAGAGATGGGTTTGAGAGGTCTTGCCTAGAATGGCGGGCAAATTCAAAGTTAGAAGAAATGAAACAAATCATCAAACTTAGCTACAATGGTCTTCCTGCTCATCTCAAGGCATGCCTGTTGTGTCTGAGCAAATTTCCTAAGAACCATGAGATCAAAATAGAGCGTCTTGTGAGGCGATGAGCTGCCGAAGGGCTCATCAGTGAATGATGTTGTAGAGACATGGAGGAAACAACAACGATAGACTACACAAATGAGCTCATTGATAGAAACTTGATCCTGCCATCATGGCTGAACCATGATGACACCCATCGGAGCTGCATTGTTCATCCAGTTGTTAAACATTGAGTTACACACACATGTCACGGATGCTCATGTCACGGATGCATATAGGATACATCGATGCTAGGGTAGTTAGAGGAGATCTCTTTGTTATATTTTATGTTTATCTCTTGATGTAATCCTCTCTATCTCCTTGTTGTATCTCTCTGGTGGTTCCAACAACCTTGATGTATGCCTCCTGCAAGAGCTGGCTTCACCCCTATCAATATAAATACATGCGGGCTCCCATGTTACGGGAGTTGAGACACTTCTACGAAACCTAACATGGTATATAGAGCCTCCCTCTTCCCTCTCGTCTAGCTCCGGGCATCAACCTCCATCAAAGCATCCAACCCCATCTCGCCATGCCTTCCTCCAGCTCAACCCTCTCCCCCGTCGGCCTAAACAACACCATCTCAGAACCCCTGACTCACACGAACTACGTTTTGTGGCGAGCTCAAGCCCGGTCTCAGATCATAGGAGCAGGCCTCTTAGGATACCTAGATCAGACAATCCCAGAACCACCAGCCACCATCACCTCAAAGAATTCTAAAGGAAAAGATAAGACCACTCCAAACCCAGCCTACTCCGCCTGGTTGATCTAGGATCAACAACTCGTAGCCTATCTACTCCACACTCTCTTGAAAGAGGTTCTGGTGCAAGTCGCCACCCTAGAAAAATCCCATGCCATCTGGACTGCCATCGCAAACATGTTCGCTGGCCAGTTCAGGTCGCGTGCCAATAACTATCGCGCCGCCCTCTCCAATGACGAAAAGGGCTCCCAATCTGCTACTGCTTACTTTGGTCAGATGCGTGCACTCGCAGATGAATTGGCCATGGCTGGAAAGCCTCTTCTCCAAGGGGAGCTGATCTCTTTCCTCATCGCTGGCCTTGATATGGACTACCAACCCCTCATATCTGCTCTTGACGTCCAGACTGAACCTCTCTCCATGGACGATCTGTTCGGCATGGTGTCAAACTTTGATCAACGAGTGGAGATGTTCCACGGTTCTGGATCGGGCTCCTTCAAGTTGTTTGTAAACGATGTTGCTCGAGGGCGTGGTAGCCCTCCCAAGGGAAATCGCGCCTTCCCCAAGGATGGCGGCAACAACGGTAGCAGCAACAGCGGCAACAACGGCAGCTGCGGCGGCGGCGGTGGCAATGGCGGTGGAAGTGGCTACCGTGGTGGCGGTGGCGGCTACTACAACAAAAACTGCAACAATCATGGCGGCTACTACAACAACAATGGCCCGCCGCGTCCCTACTACAACAAAAACCAAGGTCGTCACATTGCTGGGTATGAAGAGTATGAGAACAAATGTCAGATTTGTAAAAAAAATTAATCACATCACAAATGAGTGCATATGGCGTTATGCAGAGGACAACTCCTAGAGGAAACAAGTTGCAGCTGTAGCAGACACCTCCTATGGAGTTGACTCCAACTAGTACCTTGATTCAGGCGCCAACGAGAACATCACCTCTGATCTTGAGAGGCTGACCATGCATGAAAGGTACCTCGGCAAGGAGCAAATCACCACGGCAGAAAATGCTTCAGGTATGATGATAAGTCATGTTGGTCGGTCTATTGTTAAAACCCCATATTGTGATATCCATCTCAAAGATGTCTTACACGTCCCAAGTGCATCAAAAAATCTTCTCTCCGTTCATCGCATCACACTTGATAATGGTGTCTTTATTGAGTGTCGCCTTTTTTCTTTTTGATCAAGGACCAGGTCACGAGGAGGGTCCTATATCGCGCTAGATGCGTGCACGGTATCTATCCGCTGATTACCAAGTTTTCCAAGTTCAATAAGCAAGCTCATGGAGCCTTCAAAGTCTCTTCTGAATGATGGCATAATCGTTTAGGCCACCCATACTTTTCCGTTGTTTACCAAATTCTTAGCAAACATAAGCTACCATTTGTTGGTGAGCATGATCGTGAAACTATTTGTGATGCTTGTCAAATGGAAAAGGGTCATCAATTTCCCTATTCTATTTCTACTAGTGCGTCCACAAAACCCTTGCAACTCATTTTTTCTTATGTATGGGGTCCAGTCCCCTCCTTTGTTGCTAGACACACATATTATGTGAGCTTTATTGATGATTATAGCAAGTATATGTGGATCTATTTGCTTAAGAAATGTTCTGATGTTTTCAAGTATTTAACAAGTTCCAAGCCTTAGTTGAAATAAAATTTGATAGCAAAATTATTGCCATGCAATCAGACTGGGGTGGTGAGTATGAAAAACTGAACTCTTTTTTCCAGAAAATAGGGATCTCTCATCATGTATGTTATCCCCATGCCCACCAACAAAATGGCTCCACAGAACATAAACCTAGACACATCGTTGATGTGGGTTTTTCACTTCTTGTTGCAGCATCCATGCCTTTGAAGTTTTGGGATGAGGCTTTCTTAACTGCGGTTCACCTCATAAACCTATTACCTAGTCGAGTCATCCACAATGAAACCCCAACTGAGCGTCTTTTTCACACCAAGCCAGATTATGCTTCTCTCCGTGTCTTTGGGTGCACATGTTGGCCGAATCTCTGTCCTTAGAATACTCACAAACTTAGCTTCAGATCCAAACGGTGTGTTTTTCTTGCCTATAGTGCTCAACACAAGGGAGTTAAATGTCTTGATGCGGCCACAAGACGTATATACATCTCTCGTGATGTTGTTTCTGATGAAACAAAATTCCCGTTCGAATCCCTTCATCCCAATGCCGGTGCCCTCCTTAAACAAGAAATCCTTCTTCTTCCATATTCCCTTTTCGGCGTTGATCATGGGGGTGAACATAGTACTGAACAACCTTTGACTACTCATCATGTTTTGCCTGAGTTTATTGCTACAGATTCATCCTACAGAGGAAATTTGGGCCCGAACAATGCAATCAGCAGCGAAAACGGGCGCCATTTCATGTACCCCCAGCAGGAGACACCAAAACAAGAGGTAGATCCGCCTTGGGATCTGTTGGGGAATGCAGTAATTTCAAAAAAAATCCTACGCACACGCAAGATCTATCATGGTGATGCATAGCAACGAGAGGGGAAGAGTGTTGCCCACGTACCCTCGTAGACCGTAAGCGGAAGCGTTATGACAACGCGGTTGATGTAGTCGATCGTCTTCATGATCCGACCGATCCTAGCACCGAAAGCACGGCACCTCTGCGATCTGCACACGTTCGGCTCGGTGACGTCCCACGAACTCTTGATCCATCTGATGTCGAGGGAGAGCTTCATCAGCACGACAGCGTGATGATGGTGATGATGAAGCTACCGGAACAGGGCTTCGCCTAAGCACTGCAATGATATGACTGAGGTGGATTATGGTGGAGGGGGGCATCGCACACGGCTAAGAAAATTGTCAACTCGTGTGTCTATGGGGTGCCCCCCTCCCCCGTATATAAAGGAGTTGAGGGGGGGGGAGGGCCGGCCCTCTATGGCGTGCCCTGGAGGAGTCCTACTCCCACTGGGAGTAGGATCTGAAGGAAATATGCCCTAGAGGCAATAATAAATTTATTATTTATTTCCTTGTATAATGATAAATGTTTATTATTCATGCTAGAATTGTATTAACCGGAAACATAATACATGTGTGAATACATAGACAAACAGAGTGTCACTAGTATGCCTCTACTTGACTAGCTCGTTGATCAAAGATGGTTATGTTTCCTAACCATAGACGTGAGTTGTCATTTGATTAACGGGATCACATCATTAGGAGAATGATGTGATTGACTTGACCCATTCCGTTAGCTTAGCACATGATCGTTTAGTTTGTTGCTATTGCTTTCTTCATGACTTATACATGTTCCTATGACTATGAGATTATGCAACTCCCGTTTACCAAAGGAACACTTTGTGTGCCACCAAACGTCACAACATAACTGGGTGATTATAAAGGTGCTCTACAGGTGTCTCCAAAGGTACTTGTTGGGTTGGCGTATTTCGAGATTAGGATTTGTCACTCCGATTGTCGGAGAGGTATCTCTGGGCCAACTCGGTAATGCACATCACTATAAGCCTTGCAAGCATTGCAACTAATGAGTTAGTTGCGGGATGATGTATTACGGAACGAGTAAAGAGACTTGCCAGTAACGAGATTGAACTAGGTATTGAGATACCGACGATCGAATCTCGGGCAAGTAACATACCGATGACAAAGGGAACAACGTATGTTGTTATGCGGTCTGACCGATAAAGATCTTCGTAGAATATGTAGGAGCCAATATGGGCATCCAGGTCCCGCTATTGGTTATTGACCAGAGAGGTGTCTCAGTCATGTCTACATAGTTCTCGAACATGAGTTATGTATGTTGATGACCGAATGTTGTTGGGAGTCCGGGATGAGATCACAGACATGACGAGGAACTCCGGAATGGTCCGGAGATAAAGTTTGATATATGGTATAGTAGTGTTTGATCTCCGGAAGGGTTCCGGAATTCACCGGAAGGGGTTCCGGATGTTTCCCGAAATGTTTGGGCACGAGAACACTTTATCTGGGCCAAAGGGGAAAGCCCACGAGGCTTTTGGAAAGTGCAAAAGGAAGTTTTGCGGAGACCAGAGGCTAGACGCCAGGAACCCTGTCGTCTAGGGGGTAGACACCGGGAACCCTGGCGTCTAGCCCTGGAGTCCGAGAAGGACTCTTGCCTTTCGGGTGAAACCGACTTTGTGGAGGCTTTTACTCCAAGTTTTGACCACAGGGCTCAACATATAAATAGAGGGGCAGGGCTAGCACCAAAGACAGATCAAGAAACACCAAGCCGTGTGCCGGCAACCCCGTCCCCTCTAGTTTGTCCTCCGTCATAGTTTTCGTAGTGCTTAGGCGAAGCCCTGCGGAGATTGTTCTTCACCAACACCGTCACCACGCCATCGTGCTGCCGGAACTCATTTACTACTTCGCCCCTCTTGCTGGATCGAGAAGGCGAGGACATCACCGAGCCGAACGTGTGCAGAACTCGGAGGTGCCGTGCTTTCGGTACTTGGATCGGTCAGACGTGAAGATGTACGACTACATCAACCGTGTTGATATAACGCTTCTGCGAACGGTCTACGTGGGTACGTAGACAACACTCTCCCCTCTCGTTGCTATGCATCACCATGATCTTGGTGTCCATAGGATTTTTTTTGAAATTACTACGTTCCCCAACAGGATCCCCCCTTCCCTAGTTGGACTAGGAGAGAAAGGAAGGAGGAAGGAAGGAGGAAGGAAAGGGGGCGCCCCCTCCTAGGCTCCTTCTCCTCTCTCCCACTAAGGCCCAATAAGGCCCATATACTTCCCGGGGGGTTCTGGTAACCTCCCGGTACTCTCGTATATTCCTGAACTCACCCGGAACCATTCCGACGTCCAAACATAGGCTTCCAATATATCGATCTTTATGTATCTACCATTTCGAGACTCCTCATGATGCCCGTGATCACATCCGGAACTCCGAACAACCTTCGGTACATCAAAACACATAAACTCATAATACCGATCGTCACCGAACGTTAAGCGTGCGGACCCTACGGGTTCGAGAACTATGTAGAAATGACCAAGACTCATCTCCAGTCAATAACCAATATTGGAACCTGGATGCTCATATTGGTTCCTACATATTCTACGAAGATCTTTATTGGTCAAACCGCCTAACAACATACGTTGTTCCCTTTGTCATCGGCATGTTACTTGCACGAGATTCGATCGTCGGTATCTCAATACCTAGTTCAATCTCGTTACTGGCAAGTCTCTTTACTTGTTCCGTAATGCAACATACCATAACTAAATCATTAGTCACATTGCTTGCAAGGCTTATAGTGATGTGTGATAACCCACAAGTATAGGGCATCGCAACATTTTTCGAGGGTAGAGTATTCAACCCAAATTTATTGATTCGACACAAGGGGAGCCAAAGAATATTCTCAAGTATTAGAAGCTGAGTTATCATTTCAACAACACCTGGAAACTTAATATCTGCAGAAAAGTGTTTAGTGGAAAAGTAATATGATAGTACTGGTAACAGTAGAAAAAGGTAACGGTAGCAAAAGTAATGTTTTTGGTATTTTGTAGTGATGATAGCAATAGCAACGGAAAAGTAAATAAGCGAAGAACAATATATGGAAATCTCGTAGGCAATGGATCGGTGATGGAGAATTATTCCGGATGCGGTTCATCATGTAACAGTCATAACATAGGGTGACATAGAACTAGCACCAATTCATCAATGTAATGTAGGCATGTATTCCGAATATAGTCATACATGCTTATGGAAAAGAACTTGCATGGCATCTTTTGTCCTACCCTCCCGTGGCAGCGGGGTCCTAGCGGAAACTAAGGGACATTTAGGCTTCCTTTTAATAGAGTACCGGAACAAAGCATTAGCACATAGTGAATACATGAACTCCTCAAACTATGGTCATCACCGGTAAGTATCCCGATTATTGTCACTTCGGGGTTAACGGATCATAACACATAATAGGTGACTATAGACTTGCAAGATAGGGTCAAGAACTCTCATTTATTGATGAAAACATAATAGGTACAGATCTGAAATCATGGCACTCGGGCCCTAGTGACAAGCATTAAGCATAGCAAAGTCATAGCAACATCAGTCTCAGAACATAGTGGATACTAGGGATCAAACCCTAACAAAACTAACTCGATTACATGATAAATCTCATCCAAACCATCACCGTCCAGCAAGCCTATGATGGAATTACTCACGCACGGTGGTGAGCATCATGAAATTGGTGATGGAGGATGGTTGATGATGACGATGGCGATGGATTCCCCTCTCCGGAGCCCCGAACGGACTCCAGATTAGCCCTCCCGAGAGGTTTTAGGGCTTGGCGGCGGCTCCGTATCATAAAACACGATGAATCCTTCTCTCTGATTTTTTTCTCCCCGAAACCAAATATATAGAGTTGGAGTTGAGGTCGGAGGAGCTTTAGGGGGCCCACGAGGTAGGGGGCGCGCCCTAGGGGAGCAGGCGCGCCCCCACCCTCGTGGACAGGTGGTGGGCCCGTGAAGTTTCATGTCATTCAAAGAACTTTTGTTTCTGCACATAAATAACACCATGGTAATTCTGCTGAAAAGAGCGTCAGTCCGGGTTAGTTCCATTCAAATCATGCAAGTTAGAGTCCAAAACAAGGGCAAAAGTGTTTGGAAAAGTAGATACGACGGAGATGTATCAACTCCCCCTAGCTTAAACGTTTGCTTGTCCTCAAGCAATTCAGTTGATAAACTGAAAGTGATAAAGAAAAACTTTTACAAACTCTGTTTGCTCTTGTTGTTGTAAATATGTAAAGCCAGCATTCAAGTTTTCAGCAAAGATTATGACTAACCACATTCACAATAACGCTTAGGTCTCAAGTTTACTCATATCAATGGCATAATCAACTAGCGAGCAATAATAATAAATCTCGGATGACAACACTTTCTCAAAACAATCATAATATGATATAACAAGATGGTATCGTGCTAGCCCTTTCTGAGACCGCAAAACATAAACGCAGAGCACCTTTAAAGATCAAGGACTGACTAAACATTGTAATTCATGGTAAAAGAGATCCAGTCAATTCATACTCAATGTAAACTAATAGTAATGAATACAAATGACAGTGGTGCTCTCCAACTGGTGCTTTTTAATAAGAGGATGATGACTCAACATAAAAGTAAATAGATAGGCCCTTCACAGAGGGAAGCAGTGATTTGTAGAGGTGCCAGAGCTCGGTTTTGAAACAGAGGTGAATAATATTTTGAGAGGTATACTTTCATTGTCAACATAACAACCAAGAGATGGCAATATCTTCCATGCTACACACATTATAGGCGGTTCCCAAACAGAATGGTAAAGTTTATACTCCCCCTCCACTAACAAACATCAATCCATGGCTTGCTCGAAACAACGAGTGCCTCCAACTAACAAGAGTCCCAGGGGGAGTTTTGTTTGCAATTATTTTGATTTAGTTTGCATAAAGCATGGGACTGGGCATCCCGATGACCAACCACTTTCTCGTGGGTGAGGATCGGAGTCCACTCCTCTTGAGAATAATCCGCCTAACATGGAAGATACGGACAGCCCTAGTTGATACATGAGCTATTCGAGCATACAAAACAGGATAATTATTTGAAGGTTTAGATTTTGGCACATACAAATTTACTTGGAACGGCAGGAAGATACCGTATATAGGTAGGTATGGTGGACTCGTATGGAATAACTTTGGGGTTCATGGAGTTGGATGTACAAGTAGTATTCCCACTTAGTACAGGTGAAGGCTAGAAAAAAGATTGGGAAGCGACCAGCTAGAGAGAGACAACAGTCATGAACATGCATTAAAATTAATCAACACCGAATGCAAGCATGAGTAAGATATAATCCACCATGAACATAAATATCGTGAAGGCTATGTTGGTTTTGTTTCAACTACATGCGTGAACATGCGCCAAGTCAAGTCACTCAAATCATTCAGAGGAGGACACCACCCTATCATACCACATCACAACCATTTTAATAGCATGTTGGCACGCAAGGTAAACCATTATAAGCTCCTAGCTAATCAAGCATGGCACAAGAAACTATGATCTCTAGTTGTCATTGCAAACATGTTTATTCATAATAGGCTGAATCAGGAACGGTGAACTAATCATATTTACAAAGACAAGAGAGGTCAAGTTCATACCAGCTTTTCTCATCTCAGTCAGTCCATCATATATCGTCATAATTGCCTTTCACTTGCACGACCGAATGATGTGAATAACAATAATAATAATAATAATAATAATAATAATAATAATAATAATAATAATAATAATAATATTGCACGTGCATTGGACTAAGCTGGAATCTGTAAGCATTCAATAAACAGCAGAAGACAAGGCAATATGGGCTCTTTTGTCAGATCAACAATAATGCATATAAGAGCCACTTCAACAATTTAATCATGGTCTTCTCCTATAGATCCCCAAAGAAAAGAAATAAAACTATTTACATGGGAAAGCTCCCAACAAGCAAAAGAAGAACATGAAATCTTTTTGGGTTTTCTTTTTAATTACTACTACAAGCATGGAAAGTAAACTAATTAAAAGCTACAACTATTTTTTTGGTTTTTCTTAAGGTTTATTAAACACAGAAGAAGAGAGCATCTACCACCCCTATAAAAGAAAGAGAGGGGCAGATCCAAACAATCAGATCCATTCATCTACAAAATCTGATGACCCATAATCCTCCCAGGTTTAACCCAAAAAGGCACGCATTAAGTCAACAATGCATCAATCGCTAACCCTGTCCCGCTGTAAAAAAAACTTACGCCCCACCTCTCGCCCCACCCGCACGAGGCACGACCTCACGCCCCTGCACCGTTCCTCCCGCAGCCGTGTGCGGGAGCGCAGGTCGTCGAGCCACCGCCGAAGCCGCCCTTCGCCGCGGGCCGCGCGAGCTGCCGCGACCTTCTCCGCGGGCCGCAGGCCGCCGAGCCACCGCCGGAGCCGCCCTTCACCCCTGATCGCCGCCCGAGCCGCATAATTGAATGAAATTTGTACAGAACTTCAAAACCCCCCGGGCGCCCGCTCGCCCGGCCGCTACCGCCGCTCGCCCGGTCTGAACCCAACGCGCTCGTGCCCGGTCATCTCGCGTCCATGTATAGCGAGGTGCAGACGAGCCGTATCGGCACACGCTGCCCCTTCCGTCCTCCGCTTCCATTTCACGCTCGCCGACGGGCCCATCACCACCGCCATGGGAAGCCCTAGTGAGTAATGAACTCCCTATTTCCTGGGATGCGTCGCTCTAGGACCTTGGCCTGCAGAATCGCGGTCTGGGCTTCTTTGAATTTGGGATTTGACGGCCATGACTCGATCTGTCGCAGATGAGATTGCCAAGCTGTTCCCCAACTTGTACGGCCAGCCTTCGGCCGAGCCGGTTGCAACGAAGCTGCTCAAGATCAGCGTAGTGCTTTCTGGTGGCTACGCTCTAGGGGGGTAGAATGTGATCTGCGACGTCTTTGGTAAGTGCGAGGGATCTCTAGCTGCACGTTCGTTTAGCACTAGCTGAGACCAATTGAAATTGGAAATAGGTGTTCATAATTGAATTAAAAAGGTGTTAGTGCACTGCGTGAGTCTCTTCTCTGATGGAAAATCTGAGGATAGATCTTATTAGATTTTTTTGCTTTGATGTGTTTCCTGAATAATTCTTGTCGTTGACTTGTCATGGTTGGTGTTGTGGATCTGATTACCCGCGGGAGCGTGCCAAAGGCAGCACCATGTATGGATTCAGGGGAGGCCCGGCTGGTGTCATGAAGGGAAGTACGTCCAGGTGACTGCTGATTTCGTGTACCCCTAATGAAACTAGGTATGTCAGCATAACCTTTACCAAGCACACTTATTAAAATTTCAGTACTTCATATAGACGGTTATCAGTTATCACCATTTTCAAAACAGGAAGTGGATCATCAGTAGGGATTTTGCTTAGGTACTTCCATGAATTAACAGATGGTATTTTTTCTCTTGAAGTATCCTTTTCTTTGCGGGACTCTTGAAGTATCCTTGTGCGTACAAGAAATTGATGTCCATAAGAATGACAAATATATGATGTATTCTTGTCCTTTTCCAGCACAAGAGCTCTACCCCAGCACTGCTTCCCTATCTCTGGTTGTTCCCTTGCATTCCTCCATGGCGGCTGGGAAGATGGGACACCACCGAAGCCGCTCCGAGTAATCGCCAAACTGTACCTACTAGATTAACAAGGTCACAACTAAGGCTGACCATCGCCGCGCCAACTCATGGGTTCGATGTGGGTTTATTAGCATATTATTTACTAAAGAAAATGGTTTGAAGAGCCAAAGGCCTGAAGCCAAATGTTCCTAACAGAACAACGATCCGCAGGAAACAAGGCCAACACTATGTGTGCCTGCAAGATTGAAAATCCCAGATATTTTACTTTTCTCCATGATCCTACACCATTGTATTGCTTCATGTAGGTCCCTTTATCATTCATTTTTATTGTTCAAATCTCTAGATGGTTGTCATAGATTCTATTACAGGGATGTAGCACTATATTTTTCATGCGTTGTCATAAACAGAACTCCCTCTGTACTGATACATATACATTTTTCTTTTAATTACAGTATCTCTTTTCAGACTGGTCGGGCTTTCTAGATTTCTAGATTGTAAGAAGTTTGTTTGAAATCTGTCTTTGGGTTTCAGAAAATTCAGAATAAGTTCCTACCTCTGACTTAAGCTCCCCCTTTGTAGAATGATAGGATTTTTATGCATGAACAATAACCCTGTTTTATTTTAAGCATGGGGCTCTAAAATGGATGGAGGAGGAGCTTAAGTTCAGCTGCCAAATACGGCAGGCATGTTGTGTATAGAGTTTGCGAGATATGCTGTTCATTTCTTACACTTAAAAAGCTTAGTCAGAACAACTATTTCATATTCCAATACATAATGGAAGCACTTTTCCTATCTTTCTTCCATGCTTTTCATTGCGTGATTCGATAACCATGATGACAGGTAACTTGACTATTTTGTATCTGTATTTCAGGTCTGCACCTAATCATTTTCTTTCTAAAGAACACCTCTGAAGTATCATTACACAGGAAGTGAGTCACTATGGCTATCATGCAAATTCGAGTATTTAGCAATTTCAGTATGTTATTTCCCCCCTTTTTTATGAGTTAACTGACATAAGGTTGCTTCAAATGGAATATGTACTAATAGTTGCATCACGTTATGCATTTCCTTCATTTTAAACCTGCCAAGTTACTTGTGTGTCCGTCATGATATTGGTGCGATTTATTTTCCTAAAGGGTATATTCATCTCATCATAAATTTATTTTGTGTGGCTTTTGTGTTCCTAAATTTCGCGTGTTTTTTCCTAGTTAGTTAACCAATTATTATTCTAGCGCATGATCTACCTAGCCCTTTTTACCTTATTGTACAGTTTATCATTCTAGAACACTAGACTTTTCTCCACGGTTAGGACGTTGATATGAAAAGTTTAATTCATGTTTAATCCTTCCAGAGCTAAGCTTAGCTTAGAGAAACAGTGGCTTGCTGCATGCCATCCGTGTCATACGAAAATGATAAATTCCATTTCTTCAATTTTGTACATGAATATGCTGCACTACATGAGCTGATACAAACTCAGAATGGGATTAAAATAGTCCTGACTACTGGCGAACTCTTCTAGCTCGCCGTGTTCCCACTGGGGGCGTTGTAGTCAAGCCCAACAATTCAACTTGTGAAGATAACATGTAGCCCGAACCCAAGAGGGAACGGATTTAGTTTTTCCAGGACAACTAATTTTTTTATATTTATTAAAAATATGCAGCCATGTTCACTTGGACAATACCTATACCTATTATATAAGTCCTTCAAGTTCAGACAACAAATTTAGATATCCTGAAATCTTTAGTATACAATCATTTTGGTATTCTTGAACTTCAAATGACATCATCAAAAGATAATTGATGGTTTGTATTAAACTTTACCTTTAGACATGCGGGATCATCAGGCACTATAGACATTCTTTTTTCCCAAATTTCTAGACTATGAATTAAGAATTCAATACTCATGTGATTTTAATAGGCTACTTTGCTCGAGACGTGCATTGCACGTGCAGCTTACTAGTAAAAAGTAAAATAAACTAGCATGGATGATACAATGAAAAAGTATGAGCATTGACATCTAGCAATAAGTGTGTGAACATAAATGTAATGTCGTGAGAAATACGTACTCCCCCAAGCTTAGGCTTTTGGCCTAAGTTGGTCTATGGCCACGGCTGGCCTGGCGGATATTCATAATAATAGTTGGGGTTGTACTAAGATGCAGCGGCTATCGCCTGCTGAGCTGCAGCGTGGCGACGAGCGGCCTCCGCCCTCCTCTCGTACTCATCTGCCTCCTCTCTGGTAATAACATATCTTCCTTTTGCCTGATAATCAAAGAAGGCAGGAGCGGGGAGAGTAATACGGACAGCATGATGTCTGTCAAAGATTAAACAATACTGGAGAGGTGATTCATTCCTCTCGACAAACTGGTGGTGAACCATAGAATTAAAGTCTACGTAAGCAGGAGGTAATTCAATATCATCATTACGTATAGTTACACCAAGAAATTCAGCTAAGCAGGTTGCATAAATTCCACCAAAGAAATCTACATTAAATCTATTCAGATGAAACCTACGTGCAACAATGGCTCCCAAATTATAAGATTTTTCTCCCAACACAGCACTCCTCAAAATGCTGAGGTCGGGGACACACATGTGACATGCTTCATCTTTACCGTTAATGCATCTACCTATGAAGAGAGCAAAATAATGTATAGCAGGAAAATGAATGCTCCCTATGGTAGCTTATGTTATATCTCTAGATCCCCCCACAGTTATACTAGCCAGAAAATCTCTAAATTCAGATTTGCGAGGTTCCCTGATACTACCCCATTGTGGAATTTTGCAAGCCGTGGTAAAATCCTCTAAGTCCATAGTGTAAGAATTTTCATAAAGATCAAACAGGACCGTTGGAGAATTACGTGAAGATGAAAATTAAAACCTCCTCAGAAAGGAACTAGTGAGATAGTGATACTGGCTGCACTTTTCTTCCTCGAAGCTCACAAGATCAGCGTTACGCAAATATGCGTTAAATTCTTCCTTAATTCCCGCTCGATCCATAAAATTTTCTGAAGGCCATTCACAAGGACGTATTGGAGCATCTCTTGGTGGCTCTTCATCAGCATCACGCATTGCAAGCATGGGCTCTTGTTTCCTTGAAGAGCCCCCTTGGTACATTTTCCTAAACATATTTCTTCCTCTGAAAAATTTCTGAAATTTTTAGTAACTTCAAAATAAAACTAAACCAAACTCAATAATATTGATAGCAACTACTCCTACAAGTGTCTAGAGCCTATATCATGCAACAAAACTACTTTTGACCATATAAATTTGACATGCAAGCTTAAGAACAAGGTCACCTAAGCAGCAAAAATTTACACTGAATAAAGCACTAGAACAAAAACTAATTGGACCAATGGAGGAGTCACATACCAAGGAATAATCTCCCTAAGCAGTTTTGTGAGAGGTGCTTTGAGCAAGGAGATCGAAAATGGTAGCAAGATGAGCTTGTACTCGGGCATGAACTGGATATTCGTGTTTGTGGGAGGAAGAAGGAGTGTGTGGGTGAAATGATCAGTGGTGGAGTGCCACCGTGGGCCCACGAGGCAGGGGGCGCGCCCCTGACCCTCATGGCCATGTGCTAGCTCCTCCTTCTGTGTTCTCAGTGGCAAATATTCTCAAATATTCCAGAAAAAATCACATTTAAATTTCAGGGCATTTGGAGAACTTTTATTTTTGGGGTATTTTTATATTGCACGGATAATCCAGATAGCAGACAGAAAATATTTATTTTTAATTTATTTAATATAAGTAACAGAAAGTAAAAGGAGGGTACAGAAGGTTATGCCTTCTAGTTTCATCCATCTCATGATCATCAAAAGGAATGAACTAACAAGGTTGATCAAGTCTTGTTAACGAAATCATTATGAATAACATGGAACCGGAGAAATTTCGAATAACACTATGTTACCTCAACGGGGATATGCACATACCAAATAATAAGAATATCATATTTCTTCTTGTCAGTAGGAAGACGAAATTCAAAACCTCCAAATATAATCGATGGATTTTTTCCAATAGAGTTGATACTATGAACTTGAGGTTGTTTCCTCGGAAAGTATACTGTATGCTCATTACCATTAACATGACAAGTGACATTGCCTTTAGTGCAATCAATAACAGCCCCTGCAGTATTCAAAAAGGGTTTTCCAAGAATAATAGACATACTATCATCCTCGGGAATACCAAGAATAACAAAGTCCGTTAAAATAGTAACATTTGCAACTACAACAGGCACATCCTCACAAATACCGACAGGTATAGCAGTTGATTTATCAGCCATTTGCAAAGATATTTCAGTAGGTGTCAACTTATTCAAATCAAATCTACGATATAAAGAGAGAGGCATAACACTAACACCGGCTCCAAGATCACATAAAGCAGTTTTAACATAGTTTCTTTTAATGGAGCATGGTATAGTAGGTACACCAGGATCTCCAAGTTTCTTTGGTATTCCACCCTTAAAAGTATAATTAGCAAGCATGGTGGAAATTTCAGCTTCCGGTATCTTTCCTTTATTTGTAATAATATCTTTCATGTACTTGCATAAGGATTGGTTTTGAGCATATCATTTAATCGCATACGCAATAAATAGGTCTAATGATTTCAGCAAAGCGCTTGAAATCCTCATCATCCTTTTTCTTGGATGGTTTGGAGGAAAAGGCATGGGCTTCTGAACCCAAGGCTCTCTTTCCTTACCGTGTTTCCTCGAAACAAAGTCTTTCTTATCATAACGTTGACTCTTTGATTGTGGGTTATCAAGATCAACAACAGGTTCGATTTCTATATCATTATCATTACTAGGTTGGGCATCATCATGAACATTATCATTAGCATTAGTACAAGTTTTAGGTTCATTACCAGATTGTGTTTCAGCATCAGAAATAGAAATATCATTTGGATTCTCAGGTGTTTCAGCAATAGGTTCACTAGAAGTATGCAAAGTCCTATCGTTTTTCTTTTTCTTCCTTTTAGAAGGACTAGGTGCATCTATATTATTTCTCTGAGAATCTTGCTCAATTCTCTTAGGGTGGCCTTCAGGATACAAAGGTTCCGGAGTCATTCTACCACCTCTAGTCATAACTCTGACAACATTATCATTATTCTTACTATTCAATTCATTGAGCAAATCATTTTGAGCTTTAAGTACTTGTTCTACTTGAGTGGTAACCATAGAAGCATGTTTACTAATAAGTTTAAGTTCACCTTTCACATTAGCCATATAATCACCCAAGTGTTCAAGCATATTTGAATTGTATTTCAATTGTCTACCAAAATAAGCATTAAAATCTTCTTGCTTAGCCATAAATTTATCAAACTCATCTAAGCATGTGCTAGCAAACTTAGTAAATGGAATTTCAGCTTTATCATATCTATAGAGAGAATTTACCTTTACTACCTGTGTCGGGTTATTAAGACCATGAATTTCTTCAATAGGAAATGGATTAAGATCATATTTTTTTCAACAGGCGGTAAATTAAGACCGTGTATTTCTTCAATAGGAGGTAAATTCTTAACATCTTCAGCTTTAATGCCTTTTTATTTCATAGATTTTTTTTCCTCTTGCATATCTTCAGAACTGAGAAATAGAACACCCCTCTTCTTCAGAGTTGGTTTAGGAATAGGCTCAGGAGCTGGTTCAGGAAGTGTCCAATTATTTTCATTTGCCAACATATTATTCAATGGAATTTCAGCTTCATCCGGTGCTCTTTCCCTGAAAACAGAACGAACACAACTATCCAGGTAATCTCTGGAGGCATTGGTTAGTCCATTGTAAAAGATATCAAGTATTTCATTTTTCTTAAGAGGATGATCAGGAAAAACATTAAGTAATTGGAGAAGCCTCCCCCAAGCTTGTGGGAGACTCTCTTCTTCAATTTGCACAAAATTATATATATCCCTTAAAGCAGCTTGTTTCTTATGAGCAGGGAAATATTTAGCAGATAAGTAATAAATCATATCCTGGGGACTACGCACACAACCAGGATCAAGAGAATTAAACCATATCTTAGCATCACCCTTTAATGAGAACGGAAATATTTTAAGGATATAAAAGTAATGAGTTCTCTCATCATTAGTGAACAGGGTGGCTATATCATTTAATTTAGTAAGATGTGCCACCACAGTTTCAAATTCATAGCCATGAAAAGGATCAGATTCAACCAAAGTAATTATATCATGATCAACAGAGAATTCATAATCCTTATCAGTAACACAGATATGCGAAGTAGCAAAAGCAGGGCTAGGTTTCATTCTAGCATTAAGAGATTGCTGCTTCCATTTAGCTAATAACCTCTTGAGTTCATATCTATCTTTGCAAGCTAAAATAGCTAAATAAGCTTCTTTATCAAAAACATAACCCTTAGGAATAACAGGTGAGTCTTCATCATCACTTTCATCAGTATTATCAGACTCAATATTTTCATTCTCTCTAACCCTAGCAAGTTGTTCATCAAGAAATTCACCAAGTGGCACAGTAGTATCAGGCATAGAAGTAGTTTCATCATAAGTATCATGCATAGAAGAAGTGGCATCATCAATAACATGCGACATATCAGAACGAATAGCGGAAGTAGGTTTAGGTGTCGCAAGCTTACTCAAACAGAAGGTGAATCAAGTGCACAGCTAGATGGCAGTTCCTTACCTCCCCTCATAGTTGAGGGATAAATCTTGGTTTTTGGATCTCTCAAGTTCTTCATAATGATAAGCAGATAAAAATCCCAAGTGACTCAAAGAATAGAGCTATGCTCTCCGGCAACGGCGCCAGAAAATAGTCTTGATAACCCACAAGTATAGGGGATCGCAACAGTTTTGGAGGGTAGAGTATTCAACCCAAATTTATTGATTCGACACAAGGGGAGCCAAAGAATATTCTCAAGTATTAGCAGCTGAGTTGTCAATTCAACCACACCTGGAAACTTAATATCTGCAGCAAAGTTTTTAGTACCAAAGTAATATGATAGTAGTGGTAACAGCAGCAAAAGGTAATGGTAGCAAAAGAAATGTTTTTGGTATTTTGTAGTGATGATAGCAATAGCAACGGAAAAGTAAATAAGCAAAGAACAATATATGGAAAGCTCGTAGGCAATGGATCGGTGATGGAGAATTATGCCGGATGCGGTTCATCATGTAATAGTCATAACATAGGGTGACACAGAACTAGCTCCAATTCATCAATGTAATGTAGGCATGTATTCCGAATATAGTCATGCGTGCTTATGGAAAAGAACTTGCATGGCATCTTTTGTCCTACCCTCCCGTGGCAGCGGGGTCCTAGCGGAAACTAAGGGATATTAAGGCCTCCTTTTAATAGAGTACCGGAACAAAGCATTAGCACATAGCGAATACATGAACTCCTCAAACTATGGTCATCACCGGTAAGTATCTTGATTATTGTCACTTCGGGGTTGCCGGATCATAACACATAATAGGTGACTATAGACTTGCAAGATAGGATCAAGAACTCTCATATATTGATGAAAACATAATAGGTTCAGATCTGAAATCATGGCACTCGGGCCCTAGTGACAAGTATTAAGCATAGCAAAGTCATAGCAACATCAATCTCAGAACATACTGGATACTAGGGATCAAACCCTAACAAAACTAACTCGATTACATGATAAATCTCATCCAACCCATCAGCGTCCATCAAGCCTATGATGGAATTACTAACGCACGGCGGTGTGCATCATGAAATTGGTGATGGAGGATGGTTGATGATGATGATGGCGATGGATTCCCCTCTCCGGAGCCCGAACGGAATCCAGATCAGCCCTCCCGAGAGGTTTTAGGGCTTGGCGGCGGCTCCGTATTATAAAACGCGATGAATCCTTCTCTCTGATTTTTTTCTCCCCGAAACCAAATATATAGAGTTGGAGTTGTGGTCGGAGGAGCTCCAGGGGGCCCACGAGGTAGGGGGCGCGCCCCCACCCTCGTGGACAGGTGGTGGCCCCCCTAGCCTTCATCTTTTGCAAGGATTTTTTATTATTTCCGAAAAGATGTTCCATGAAGTTTCAGGTCATTCCGAGAACTTTTGTTTCTGCACATAAATAACACCATGGTAATTCTGCTGAAAATAGCGTCAGTCCGGGTTAGTTCTATTCAAAGCATGCAAGTTAGAGTCCAAAACAAGGGCAAAAGTGTTTGGAAAAGTAGATACGACGGAGACGTATCAATGTGCATTAGCGAGAGGGCCTAGAGATACCTCTCCGATACACGGAGTGACAAATCCTAATCTCGATCTATGCCAACTCAACAAACACCATCGAGACACCTGTAGAGCAACTTTATAGTCGCCCAGTTACGTTGTGATGTTTGATAGCACACTAAGTGTTCCTACGGTATTCGGGAGTTGCATAATCTCATAGTCATATGAACATGTATAAGTTATGGAGAAAGCAATAGCAGTAAACTAAACGATCATCGTGCTAAGCTAACAGATGGGTCAAGTCAATCACATCATTCTCTAATGATGTGATCCCATTCATCAAATGATAACTCTTTGTCCATGGCTAGGAAACTTAACCATCTTTGATTAATGAGCTAGTCAAGTAGAGGCATACTAGTGACACTCTGTTTGTCTATGTATTGACACATGTACTAAGTTTCCGGTTAGTACAATTATAGCATGAATAATAAACATTTATCATGATATAAGGAAATATAAATAACAACTTTATTATTGCCTCTAGGGCATATTTCCTTCAGTCTCCCACTTGCACTAGAGTCAGTAATCTATATTACATTGTGATGATTCTAACACCCATGGAGTCTTGGTGCTGATCATGTTTTGCTCGTGAGAGATGCTTAGTCAACGGGTCTGCAACATTCATATCCGTATGTATCTTGCAAATCACTATGTCTCCCTCCTTGACTTGATCGCAGATGGAATTGAAGCGTCTCTTGATGTTCTTGGTTCTCTTGTGAAATTTGATTCCTTTGCCAAGGCAATTGCACCAGTATTGTCACAAAAGATTTTCATTGGACCCGATGCACTAGGTATGGCACCTAGATCGGATATGAACTCCTTCATCCAGACTCCTTCATTTGCGGCTTCCGAAGCAGCTATGTACTCCACTTCACATGTAGATCCCACCACGACGCTCTGCTTGGAACTGCACCAACTGACGGCTCCACCATTTAATAAAAATATGTATATGGTTTGTGACTTAGAGTCATCCGGATTAGTGTCAAAGCTTGGATCGACGTAACCGTTTACGACCAGCTCTTTGTCATGTCCATAAACGAAAAACATATCCTTAGTCCTTTTCAGGTATTTTAGGATGTTCTTCACCTCTATCTAGTGATCCACTGCTGGATTACTTTGGTACCTCCCTGCTAAACTAATAGCAAGGCACACATCAGGTCTGGTACACAGCATTGCATACATGATAGAACCTATGGCTTAAGCATAGGGAATGACTTTCATTTTCTCTCTATCTTCTGCAGTGGTCGGGCATTGAGTTTGGCTCAACTTCACAACTTGTAGCACAGGCAAGAACCCTTTCTTTGCTTGATCCATTTTGAACTTCTTCAAAACTTTATCAAGGTATGTGCATTGTGAAAGTCCAATTAAGCGTCTTGATCTATCTCTATAGATCTTGATGCCTAATATATAAGCAGCTTCACCAAGGTCTTTCATTGAAAAATTCTTATTCAAGTATCCTTTTATGCTATTTAGAAATTCAGTATCATTTCTGATCAACAATATGTCATCTACATATAATATCAGAAATTCTACAGAGCTCCCACTCACTTTCTTGTAAATACAGGCTTCTCCAAAAGTCTGTATAAAACCATATGCTTTGATCACACTATCAAAGCATATGTTCCAACTCCGAGAGGCTTGCACCAGTCCATAAATGGATCGCTAGAGCTTGCACACTTTGTTAGCACCTTTTGGATCGACAAAACCTTCTGGTTGCATCATATAAAACTCTTCTTTAAGATATCCATTAAGGAATGCATTTTTGACATCCATTTGCCAAATTTCGTAATCATAAAATGCGGCAATTGCTAACATGATTCGGGCGGACTTAAGCATCTCTACGGGTGAGAAGGTCTCATCGTAGTCAACTCCTTGAACTTGTCAAAAATATTTTGCAAGAAGTCAAGCTTTGTAGACAGTAACATTACCGCCAGCGTCAGTCTTCTTCTTGAAGATCCATTTATTCTCTATTTCTTGCCGATAATCGGGCAAGTCAACCAAAGTCCACACTTTGTTCTCATACATGGATCCCATCTCAGATTTCACCGCCTCAAGCCATTTTGCGGAATCTGGGCTCATCATCGCTTCCTCATAGTTCGTAGGTTCTTCATGGTCAAGTAACATGACTTCCAGAACACGATTACCATACCACTCTGGTGCAGATCTTACTCTGGTTGACCTACGAGGTTCGGTAGTAACTTGATCAGAAGTTTCATGATCATCATCATTAGCTTCCTCACTTACTGGTGTAGGAATCACTGGAACTGATTTCTGTGATGAACTACTTTCCAATAAGGGAGTAGATACAATTACCTCGTCAAGTTCTACTATCCTCCCACTCACTTCTTTCGAGAGAAACTCCTTCTCTAGAAAGGATCCATTCTTAGCAACGAATATCTTGCCTTCGGATCTATGATAGAAGGGGTACCAAGCTGTTTCCTTTGGGTATCCTATGAAGACACATTTCTCCGATTTGTGTTCGAGCTTATCAGGTTGAAGCTTTTTCACATAAGCATCGCAACCCCAAACTTTAAGAAACGACAACTTGGGTTTCTTGCCAAACCACAATTCATATGTGTCGTCTCAACGGATTTTTATGGTGCCCTATTTAACATGAATGCAACAATCTCTAAAGCATAAGCACAAACGATAGATGTAAATCAGTGAGAGACATCATAAATCGCACCATTATCAAATAAAGTGTGGTTACGACGTTCGGACACACCATTACGCTATGGTGTTCCAGGTGGCGTGAGTTGCGAAACTATTCCGCATTGTTTCAAATGAATACCAAACTCATAACTCAAATATTTGCCTCCACGATCAGATCGTAGAAACTTAATTTTCTTATTATGATGATTTTCCACTTCACTCTGAAATTCTTTCAACTTTTCAAATTTTTCAGACATATGTTTCATTAAGTAGATATACCCATATCTACTCAAGTCATCTATGAAGGTAAGAAAATAACGATACCCACCGCGAGCATCAACACTCGTCGGACCGCATACATCATTATGTATTATTTCCAACAAGTCTGTTGCTCGCTCCATTGTTTCGGAGAACGGAGTCTTAGTCATAATCAAGTGATTCCAAAAGCCCATCAGCATGGAGTTTCTTCATGCGCTTTACACCAATATGACCTAAATGGCAGTGCCACAAATAAGTTGCACTATCCTTATTAAACTTATATCTTTTGGTTTCAATACTATGAATATGTGTATCACTACTATCAAGATTTAGTAAAATTAGACCACTAATCAAAGGTGCATGACCATAAAAGATATTATTCATATAAATAGAACAACCATCATTCTCTGATTTAAATGAATAACCGTCTCACATCAACCAAGATCCAGATATAATGTTCATGCTCAACGCTGGCACCAAATAACAATTATTTAGGTCTAAAACTAATACCGAAGGTAGATGTAGAGGTAGCGTGCCGACGGCGATCACATCGACTTTGGAGCCATTTCCCACACGCATTCTCACCTCGTACTTAGCCAATCTTTGCTTAATCCATAGCCCCTGTTTCGAGTTGCAAATATTAGCAACGGAACCAGTATCAAATACCCAGGCGCTACTGTGAGCATTAGTAAGGTACACATCAATAACATGTATATCAAATATACCTTTCACTTTGCCATCCTTCTTCTCTGCCAAATACTTGGGGCAGTTCCGCTTCCAGTGACCAGTCCCTTTGCAGTAGAAGCACTCAGTCTCAGACTTAGGTCCATACTTGGGCTTGTTCACTTGAGCAGCAACTTGCTTGCTATTCTTCTTGAAGTTCCCCTTCTTCCCTTTACCCTTTTTCTTGAAACTAGTGGTCTTGTTGACCATCAACACTTGATGCTCCTTCTTGATTTTTACCTCCGTAGCCTTTAGCATTGCGAAGAGCTCGGGAATCGTCTTATCCATCCCTTGCATATTATAGTTCACCATGAAGCTCTTGTAGCTTGGTGGCAGTGATTGAAGAACTCTGTCAATGGCACTATCATCAGGAAGATTAACTCCCAACTGAGTCAAGTGGTTGTGGGACCCAGACATTCTGAGTATATGTTCACTGACAGAACTATCCTTCTCCATTTTGCAGTTGTAGAACTTATTGGAGACTTCATATATCTCAATCCGGGCATTTGCTTGAAATATTAAATTCAACTCCTGGAACATCTCACATGCTCCATGACGTTCAAAACGTCGTTGAAGTCCCGGTTCTAAGCCGTAAAACATGGCACATTGAACTATCGCGTAGTCATCAGCTTTGCTCTTCCAGGTGTTCACAACATCTGATGTTGCTCCTGCAGCGGGTTTGTCACCTAGCAGTGCTTCCAGGAAGTAATTCTTCTGTGCAAGAATAAGGATAATCCTAAAGTTATGGACCAGTTCGTGTAATTGCTACCATCATCTTTCAACTTAGCTTTCTCTAGGAACGCATTAAAATTCAACCGAACAACAACACGGGCCATCTATCTACAACAACATAGACATGCAAAATACTATCAGGTACTAAGTTCATGATAATTTAAAGTTCAATTAATCAAATTACTTAATAACTCCCACTTAGCTAGACATCCCTCTAATCATCTAAGTGACCACGTGATCCATATCAACTAAACCATGTCCGATCATCACGTGAGATGGAGTAGTTTTCAATGGTGAAGATCACTATGTTAATCATTGAGACGTCTCCAAGATTTATTATTATTGCTCACTAGTTGATTATGCCATTGATATGAGTAAACATGAGACCTAAGAGTTATTGTGAATATGGTTAGTTCATAATCTTTGCTGAAAACTTGAATGTTGGCTTTACATATTTACAACAACAAGAGCAAACAGAGTTTGTAAAAGTTTTTCTTTATCACTTTCAGTTTGTCAACTGAATTGCCTGAGGAGAAGCAAAGGTTTAAGCTTGGGGGAGTTGATACATCTCCATCATATCTACATTTCCAAACACTTTTGCCCTTGTTTTGGACTCGAACTTGTATGATTTGAATGGAACTAACCCGAACTGACGCTATTTTCAGTAGAATTGCCATGGTGTTATTTATGTGCAGAAACAGAAGTTCTCGGAATGACCTGAAACTCCACGGAGATTATTTTTGGAAATAATAAAAAATACTGGCAAAGAATCAAGGCCAGGGGGCCCACACCCTAGCCACGAGGGTGGGGGCGCGCCCCCTGCCTCGTGGGCCCCCTGGAGCTCCACCGACCTCAACTCCAACTCCATATATTCGTGTTCGGGGAGAAAAAAATCAGGGAGAAGGATTCATCACATTTTACAATACGGAGCTGCCGCCAAGCCCTAAACTATCTCGGGAGGGCTGATCTGGAGTCCGTTCGGGGCTCCGGAGAGGGGAATCCGTCGCCATCGTCATCATCAACCTTCCTCCATCACCAATTTCATGATGCTCACCGCCGTGCATGAGTAATTCCATCATAGGCTTGCTGGACGGTGATGGGTTGGATGATATTTATCATGTAATCGAGTTAGTTTTTTTAGGGTTTGATCCCTAGTATCCACTATGTTCTTAGATTGATGTTGCTATGAGTTTGCTATGCTTAATGCTTGTCACTAGGGCCCGAGTGACATGATTTCAGATCTGAACCTATTATGTTTTCATGAATATATGTGAGTTCTTGATCCTATCTTGCAAATCTATGGTCACCTACTATATGTTATGATCCGGCAACCCCGAAGTGACAATAATCGGGACCACTCCCGGTGATGACCGTAGTTTGAGGAGTTCATGTATTCACCATGTGTTAATGATTTGGTCCGGTACTCTATCAAAAGGAGGCCTTAATATCCCTTAGTTTCCGCTAGGACCCCGCTGCCACGGGAGGGTAGGACAAAAGATGTCATGCAAGTTCTTTTCCATAAGCACGTATGACTATATTCGGAATACATGCCTACATTACATTGATGAATTGGAGCTAGTTCTGTGTCACCCTAGGTTATGACTGTTACATGATCGATCGCATCTGGCATAATTCTCTATCAGCGATCCATTGCCTACGAGCTTTCCATATATTGTTCTTCGCTTATTTACTTTTCCGTTGCTATTGTTATCATCACTACAAAATACCAAACTCATTACTTTTTCTACCATTACTTTTGCTATCGTTACCACTACTATCATATTACTTTGCTACTAAACACTTTGCTGCAGATATTAAGTTTCCAGGTGTGGTTGAATTGACAACTCGGCTGCTAATACTTGAGAATATTCTTTGGCTCCCCTTGTGTCGAATTAATAAATTTGGGTTGAATACTCTACCCTCGAAAACTGTTGCGATCCCCTATACTTGTGGGTTATCAAGACTATTTTTTGGCGCCGTTGCCGGGGAGCATAGCTCTATTCTTTGATTAACTTGGGATTTATATCTACTAGTCAGTATGAAGAACTTGAAAGACGCGAAAACAAAAATTTATCCCTTAACTACGAGGGGAGGTAAGGAACTGCCACCTAGCTCTGCACTTGATTCACCTTCTGTTTTGAGAAAGCTTGCGACACCTAAACCTGCTTTTGCTATTAATTCTGATATGTCACATATTATTGATGATGCCACTTCTGCTATGCATGATACTTATGATGAAACTACTTCTATGCTTGATACTACTGTGCCACTTGGTGAATTTCTTGATGAACAACTTGCTAGGGCTAGAGAGAATGAATTATTGAAACTGATAATATTGATGAAAGTGATGATGAAGGCTCTGCTAATAAATATGAATTGCCTGTTCTGCCTGAGGGCTATGTTATGGATGAAGAAACTAAAAGAGACTTTCTTGCTTGCAATGATAGAAGTGATCTTAAGAAATTATTAGCTAAGCTTAAACAAAAAAACTCTAAATGCTAGAATGAAATATGATCCTGCTTATGCTACTTCACCTATCTTTGTTACTGATAAGGATTATGAATTCTCTATTGATCCTGATATAATTACTTTGGTTAAATCTGATCCTTTTAATGGCTATGAATCTGAAACTGTTGTGGCACATCTTACTAAATTACATGATATAGCCACCATGTTCACTAATGATGAGAGAACTCGCTACTTTTATATCCTTAAAATATTTCCGTTCTCATTAAAGGGTGATGCTAAGATATGGTTTAATTCTCTTGATCCTGGTTGTGTGCGTAGTCCCCAGGATATGATTTATTACTTCTCTGATAAATATTTCCCTGCTCATAAGAAACAAGCTGCCTTAAGGGATATATATAATTTTGTGCAAATTGAAGAAGAGAGTCTCCCACAAGCTTGGGGGAGGCTTCCCCAATTACTTAATGCTTTGCGTGATCATCCTCTGAAGAAAAATGAAATACTTGATATCTTTTATAATGGACTAACCGATGCTTCCAGAGACCACCTGGATAGTTGTGCTGGTTCTGTTTTCAGGGAAAGAAAACCGAATGAAGCTGAAATTCTATTGAATAATATGTTGACAAATGAAAGTAATTGGACACTTCCTGAGCCAGCTCCTAAGCCTATTCCTAAACCAACTCCGAAGAAAAGGGGTGTTCTATTTTTCAGTCCTGAAGATATGCAAGAGGCAAAGAAATCCATGAAAGAAAAGGGTATTAAAGCTGAAGATGTTAAGAATTTAACTCCTATTGAAGAAATACATGGTCTTAATTTACCGCCAGTTGAAGAAATATATGGTTTTAATCCATCACCTATTGAAGAAACACATGGTCTTGATAACCCGACACAGGTAGTAAAGGTAAATTCTCTCTATAGATATGATAAAGCTGAAATCCCTCCTACTAAGTTTGCTAGCCAATGTTTGGATGAGTTTGATAGCTTTATTGTTCGGCAAGAAGACTTCAATGCTTACTTTGGTAGACAATTGAAACAAAATGCTTATATGATTGAACACTTGGGTGATTATATGTCTAGAGTTAAAGGTGAACTTAAACTCATTAGTAAACATGCTTCTATGGTTACCACTCAAGTAGAACAAGTACTTAAAGCTCGGAATGATTTGCTCAACGAATTAAATAGTAAGAAAAATGTAATGCTATTAGAGTTATGACTAGAGCACTACTAGGAAAAGGGCTATAGATAATATGGACACTAATGGCGCACCACATATAGGTGCGCCATTAGTAATATATTACTAATGGCGCACCTGGTGTGTGATGTGCCATTAGTAGTTTTGAAAAAATAATTGTTACTAATGGCGCACCGTGGGATAGTGCCCCATTACTAGTTGACATAGTAATGGCGCACCACACCCACCGTGCACCATTAGTAGTTTTGAAAAAAAAAATTAAAAATTTGTTAGTAATGGCGCACCAGTGGATAGTGGGTGCACACCGTGGGTGTGGTGCGCCATTACTAGTTTAACTAGTAATGGCGCACCACTCCGACGGTGCGCCATTACTGACTTGGCCCAAAAATTCCACCGAATGCACCCCCCCTGTGGACCGCCTTTTCAGTTAAAAAAATAAAAGAAAATGATGGAAATGTCAAAAAAATAAAAAAATGAGTTTCCCATGTGATATGTGGTCTAGTTGTTGGGAAAATTTACAAATATGAATTTTGACTTTATTTGCAAAATCACTCTGGAATTTGTAAAATGGGCATAACTTTTGCATACGAACTCGGATTAAAAAGTTTTTTATATGAAAAATCATCTAATCGAAAAGTTACACCCGATCTTCTTGGATTTCATAGTTATTAGCTAGATGGCTTCTCCTCTCTCTTTGGATCTCAATACAAAGTTCTCCTCGATCTCTTGGAGATCTATGCTACCTCTTGAGCACTGCGTTGGATTTCCCCGCAGAGGAGAGGATGATGCAGCAAAGTAGCGTAAGTATTTCCCTCAGTTTTTGAGAACCAAGGTATCAATCTAGTAGGAGGCTACGCTCGAGTCCCTCATACCTACACAAAAACAATAGCTCAACACAACCAACGCGCTTAGGGGTTATCAATCCCTTCACGGTCACTTACGAAAGTTAGATCTGATAGAGATGATAAATAATATTTTTTTGGTATTTTTGGTATAGAGATACAAAGTGAAAAGTAAAAGCAAAGTAAAAGCAAAGCAATAATAAAGTGATCGAGATTGATATGATGAGAAAGAGACCCGGGGGCCATAGGTTTCACTAGTGGCTTCTCTCAAGAGCATAAGTATTCTACGGTGGGTGAACAAATTACTATTGAGAAATTGACAGAATTGAGCATAGTTATGAGAATATCTAGGTATGATCATGTATATAGGCATCACGTCCGAAACAAGTAGACCAAAACGATTCTGCATCTACTACTATTACTCCACTCATCGACCGCTATCCAGCATGCATCTAGAGTATTAAGTTAAAAACAGAGTAACGCCTTAAGCAAGATGACATGATGTAGAGGGATAGTTTCATGCAATATGATAAAAAAACCATCTTGTTATCCTCGATGGCAACAATACAATACGTGCCTTGCTGCCCCTTCTGTCACTGGGAAAGGACACCACAAGATCGAACCCAAAGCTAAGCACTTCTCCCATGGCAAGAACAACCAATCTAGTAGGCCAAACCAAACTGATAATTCGAAGAGACTTGCAAACATAACCAATCATACATAAAAGAATTCAGAGAAGATTCAAATATTATTCATAGATAGACTTGATTATAAACCCACAATTCATCGGTCTCAGCAAACACACCGCAAAAAGAAGATTACATCGAATAGATCTCCACGAGAGAGGGGGAGAACATTGTATTCCGATCCAAAAAGAGAAAAGAAGCCATCTAACTACTAACTATGGACCCGTAGGTCTGAAATAAACTACTCACACTTCATCAGAGGGGCTTGGATGATGATGTAGAAGCCCTCCGTGATCGATGCCCCCTCCGGCAGAGCTTCGGAACAGGCCCCAAGATGGGATCTCGTGGATACAGAAACTTGAGGCGGTGGAATTAGGTTTTTGGCTCCGTATCTGATCATTTGGGGGTACATGGATATATATACGAGGAAGAAGTACGTTGGTGGAGCTTTGAGGGGCCCACGAGGCAGGGGGCGCGCCCTAGGGGGGCTCTCCACCCTCGTGACTACCTCATGGCTTTCTTGACGGAGGGTCCAAGTCTCCTGGATCTTATCTGATGAGAAAAACATGTTTCCGAAGGTTCATTCCGTTTGGACTCCATTTGATATTCCTTTTCTTCGAAACCCTAAAACAGGAAAAAACAACAATTCTGGGCTGGGCCTCCGGTTAATAGGTTAGTCCCAAAAATAATATAAAAGTGGATAATAAAGACAAATAATGTCCAAAACAGTAGATAATATAGCATGGAGCAAACAAAAATTATAGATACGACGTATCAATCTATTCGATGTAACTCTTTTCATAGTGTGTTTGCCAAGATCCGATGAATTATGGGTTTATGAACTTGATTATTTATGAATATTATTTGATTCTTCTCTGAATTCTTATCTGCGTGATTTGATATCTTTGCAAGTCTCTTCGAATTATCGGTTTAGTTTGGCCTACTAGATTGATCTTTCTTGCAATGGGAGAAGTGCTTAGCTTTGGGTTCAATCTTGCAGTGCTCATTCCCAGTGACGGAAAGGGAAACGACACATAGTGTATTGTTTCCATCGAGGATAAAAAGATGGGGTTCATATCATATTGCTTGAGTTTATCCCTCTACATCATGTCATCTTGCCTAATGTGTTACTCCGTTCTTATGAACTTAATACTCTAGATGCATGCTGGATAGCGATCGATGTGTGGAGTAATAGTAGTAGATGCAGAATCATTTCAGTATACTTGTCACGGATGTGACTCCTATATTCATGACCATTTCCTTAGATATCATCATAACTATGCGCTTTTCTATCAATTGCTCGACGGTAATTTGTTCACCCACCGTAATACATGCTATCTTGAGAGAAGCCACCAGCGAAACCTATGGCTCCCGGGTCTACTTTACATCATATAAGTTTCCAATCTACAGTTCTAGTTTACTATTTATTTTGCAATCTTTATTTTCCAATCTATACCACAAAAATAACAAAAATATTTATATTATTATTTCTATCAGATCTGACTTTCGTAAGTGACCGTGAAGGGATTGACAACCCCTTTATCGCGTTGGTTGCGAGGTTCTTGTTTGTTTGTGCAGGTACTAGGCGACTTGCGTGTAGTCTCCTATTGGATTGATACCTTGGTTCTCAAAAACTAAGGGAAATACTTACGCTACTTTGCTGCATCACCATTTCCTCTTCAAGGGAAAACCAACGCATGCTCAAGAGGTAGCAAGAAGGATTTCTGGCACCGTTGCCGGGGAGATCTACAGACAAGTCAAGACATACCAAGTACCCATCACAAACTCTTATCCCTCGCATTACATTATTTGCCATTTGCCTCTCGTTTTCCTCTCCCCCACTTCACCTTTTCCTTTTCTTTGCCTTGGATCATCTTTGATCCTTATGCGCTCGTGCTGAAACCCCAACTAGCCTAGTTGATGGGAAATCTTTAGATGAGCATGCTCATTTTGTGCGTCACTGTTTGCTTGAAAAGGGAGACTCTTATGGGATCAAATAAATAGGTTGCTGTGTTATGCTTGGAATGTTTGTGAAATTTATGATTTTACTTGTTGCTCTAAGAACCCTAAAAAACACCTCCCCTACCTATGTGAGTTTAATGATAATGAAATATTATCTTCTTATGCAAAGGTTGTTTATAGTTACTATGATATTGAACAAATTGAAGAATTTGTTGCTTTTAAGGATGCTTATGAAGTTGCTTCTTCTATTGAAAAGCATGATATTACCCTCTACGAATCTGAAAAATTTGACATACTTAAATATTGCTATGAAAACTATGCTCACAATGTCTATGTCAAAGAATTTATTGAAAGAATGACCGCTGCTTTGGAAGAAAATAATGATATGCATGAATCTATAGATAATTATGATTCCGATGATTTGATTGAAATATCCCTTGATGAACATGATGCTTGCTATTCTTGTGGCCATGATGCCAATATTTATGAAGATGAGTTTGCTATAGTTCCTTATGTTAAACATGAGATCGTTGCTATTGCACCCATAATTGACAGTCCCTTCGATGAAAAGCATGGTTGTAATGATGTTATCATAAATTTTCTTAATGTCAATTGTGTTAATGATATGCAAAACCTCAAGCTTGGGGATGCTAGTTTTGCTATGAGTACTATTTGTTGCAATGATCATGATTGGGGTGATTCTTCTTATGATCTTGAAAATTTATTTAAGCCCCATGATGATTATGATATTGATAATAATGTTTGAAATAATATTGAAAGTGGGTTTGGAAGAGTGTCAACTTTAGATCCCTAATATTTCGAGAATGTTCAATATTATGATTTTTTTGATAAAAAGTAGGTTTGGAGAGGTAATGACTTTAGTTAATGTTAATCCCACTATTTCGGAAGAGTGTCAACTTTGCATGCATGTCAATCATGAAGAGAAAATTTCATGTGATAGTTATATTGTTGAATTTGATTATGATACTACATGTAATTATTATGAGAGAGGAAAATATGGTTGTAGAAATTTTCATGTTACTAAATTACCTCTCATCATGTTGAGATTGCTATTGTTTCTTTTTTCTTCCATGCATATGCTAGTTTTTGCTTATCTTGATAATTTGTTTGCTTATAAAATGCCTATGAATAGGAAGTATGTTAGACTTAGATGTGTTTGTCATGTGTTTTGTGATGCTCTCTTTGTGCTTCAATTATTGTCTTTCATGTGAGCATCATTGAAATCTCAATGCCTAGCTAAAAGGCTTTAAAGAAAAGCGCTTGTTGGGAGACAACCCAATACTTTTTGTTGCTGTTTAGTAAAAAATTAATCATATATCTCTGTTATGATCGTGCTTTTATGTTTAATTAGTGTTTGTGCCAAGTAAAGCCTTTAGGATCTTCTTGGATGATTGTTGTTTGATCTTGCTGACAAAAATAGAAAGTATGCGCTCACGAGAATAATTTTCGTTTTTTACCAGACTACGATAAAATACTGATTCCTACTGTAGTATATCACTATACAAATTATTTAGGATGTCCTAATTTCTCAGGATTTTTGGAGTTACAGAAGTATTCGTAGTCTACAAATGACTATAGACTGTTCTGTTTTTGACATATTCTGTTTTTCGTGTGTTGTTTGCTTATTTTGATGAATCTATGGCTAATATCGGGGGGTATGAACCATAGAGAAGTTGTAATATAGTAGGTTTAGCACCAATATAAACAATGAATGAGTTCATTACAGTACCTTAAGGTGGTCGTTTGTTTTCTTATACTAACAGAGCTCATGAGCTTTTCTATTAAGTTTTGTGTTGTGAAGTTTTCAACTTTTTGGGTAAAGATTTGATGGATTTTGGAACAAGGAGTGGCAAAGAGCCTAAGCTTGGGGATGCCCAAGGCACCCCAAGGTAAAATTCAAGGACAACCAAAAGCCTAGGCTTGGGGGTGCCCCAAAAGGCATCCCCTCTTTCGTCTTCATCTATCGGTAACTTTACTTGAGGCTATATTTTTATTCACAACATGATATGTGTTTTGCTTGGAGCATCTTGTATGATTTGAGTCTTTGATTTTTAGTTTACCACAATAGTCCTTGATGTACACACCTTTTGGGAGAGACACACATAAATCGTAATCTATCAGAATACTCTATGTGCTTCACTAATATCTTTTGAGCTAGATAATTTTGCTCTAGTGCTTCACTTATATTTTTTAGAGCGCGGTGGTGGTTTTATTTTGTAGAAATTATTGATCTCTCATGCTTCACTTATATTATTTTGAGAGTCTTTTAGAACAGCATGGTAATTTCCTTTGGCTATAAAATTAGTCCTAATATGATAGGCATTCAAGATGGGTATGATAAAAACCTTCATATAGAGTGCATTGAATACTATGATACTTGATAGATGTTTTGAGATATAAAGGTGGTAATGTTAGAGTCATGTTAGTTGGGCAATTGTGAAATTGAGAAATACTTGTGTTAAAGTTGGAAAGTCCTGTAGCGTGAACGTATGGTAAACATTGTGTGACAAATTTGAAGCATGGGGTGTTCTTTGAGTGCTTTCCTTATGAGTGGCGGTCGGGGACCAACGATGGTCTTTTCCTAGAAATCTATCCCTCTAGGGGCATGCATAGTAGTACTTTGCTTCGAGGGCTAATAAACTTTTGCAATAAGTATATGAGTTCTTTATGACTAATGTGAGTCCATGGATCATACACACTCTTACCTTTCCGCAATTTGCTAGCCTCTACGGTACCATGCATTGCCCTTTCTCACCTCGAGAGTTGGTGCAAACTTCGCCGGTGCATCCAAACCCCGTGATAACATCTGCTCTATCACACATAAGCCTCCTTATATCTTCCTCAAAACAGCCACCATACCTACCTATTATGGCATTTACATAGCCATTCCGAGATATATTGACATGCAACTTTCCACCGTTCCGTTTATTATGACACGCTCCACCATTGTGATATTGCTTTGCATGATCATGTAGTTGACATCGTATTTGTGGCAAAGCCACTTTCATAATTCTTTCATACATGTCGCTCTTGATTCATCGCATATCCCGGTACACCGCCGGAGGCATTCACATAGAGTCATATTTTTGTTCTAGTATCGAGTTGTAACATTGATTTATGAGCAAATAAAAGTGTGATGATCATCATTATTAGAGCATTGTCCCATGTGAGGTGAAATAAAAAAAGAGGCCAAAGAAGCCCAAACAAAAAAAAGAGAAAAAGAGAGAAGGGACAATGATACTATCCTTTTCTCCACACTTGTGCTTCAAAATAGCACCATGGTCTTCATGATAGAGAGTTTCTTATTTTGTCACTTTCATATACTAGTGGGGATTTTTCATTATAGAACTTGGCTTGTATATTCCAATGATGGGCTTCCTCAAAATGCCCTTGGTCTTCGTGATCAAGCAAGTTGGATGCACACCCACTTAGTTTCTTTTGATGAGCTTTCATAAACTTATAGCCCTAGTGCATCCGTTGCATGGCAATCCCTACTCCTTGCATTGACATCAATTGATGGGCATCTCAATAGCCCGTTGATTAGCCGTGTCAATATGAGACTTTCTCTGTTTTTTTTCTCACATAACCCCCATCATCATATACTATTCCACCTATAGTGCTATATCCATGGCTTGCGCTCATGTATTGCGTAAGGGTTGAAAAGGCTGAAGCGCGTTAAATTTTTTGAGCCAATTGCTCGGCTTGTCATCGGGGTTATGCATGAGGGGAGCATCTTGTGTGACGAATATGAAGCATGGCCAAACTATATGATTTTTAGGGATAAGCTTTCTCTGGCTATGTTATTTTGATAAGACATAATTTCTTGGTTAGCATGCTTGAAGTATTAGTATTTTTATGTCATTATTAAACTTTTATCTTGAATCTCTTCGATCTGAACATTCATGCCACAATAAAAAGAATTACATTGAAAAATTATGTTAAGGAGCATTCCACATCAAAAATTCTCTTTTTATCATTTACCTACTCGAGCATGAGTAGGAATTAAGCTTGGGGATGCTTGATATGTCTCCAACGTATCTATAATTTTTTTGATTGTTCCATGCTATTATATCATCTGTTTTGGATGTTTAATGGGCTTTAATATACCTTTTCATATTATTTTTGGGAATAACCTATTAACCGAAAGCCCAGTGCAAATTGATGTTTTTTTCCTATTTCAGTGTTTCCAGAAAAGGAATGTCAAACGGAATCCAAACGGAATGAAACCTTCGCGAGGATCGTTTTAGGAACAAACTCAATCCAGGAGACTTGGAGTGGATGTCAAGGAAGCAGCGAGGAAGCCATGAGGCAGGAGGGCGCACCCTAGGGTGGTGGGCGCGCCCCCCACCCTCGTGGGCCCCTCACAGCTCCACCGACCTACTTCTTTCGCATATATATATACTCTTATACCCTGAAATCTTCGGAGAGAGTCACGAAACACCTTTTCCACCGCCACAACCTTCTGTACCCGTGAGATCCCATATTGGGGCCTTTTTCGGTGATCTGCCGGAGGGGGATTCGATCACGGAGGGCTTCTACTTCAACACCATAGACTCTCCGATGATGTGTGAGTAGTTTACCATAGACCTTCGGGTCCACGGTTATTAGCTAGATGGCTTCTCCTCTCTGTTTGGATCTCAATACAAAGTTCTCCTTGATCTTCTTGGAGATCTATTCGATGTAACTCTTTTCGCGGTGTGTTTGCCGAGATCCGATGAATTGTGGGTTTATGAACTTGATTATCTATAAATATTATTTGATTCTTCTCTAAATTCTTATATGCATGATTTGATATCTTTGCAAGTCTCTTTGAATTATCGGTTTAGTTTGTCCTACTAGATTGATCTTTCTTGCAATGGAAGAAGTGCTTAGCTTTGGGTTCAATCTTGCGGTGTTCGATCCCAGTGACAAAAAGGGAAACCACACGTATTGTATTGTTGCCATCGAGGATAAAAAGATGGGGTTTATTTCATATTGCTTGAGTTTATCCCTCTACATCATGTCATCTTGCCTAATGCGTTACTCCGTTCTTATGAACTTAATACTCTAGATGCATGCTGGATAGCGGTCGATGTGTGGAGTAATAGTAGTAGATGCAGAATCGTTTCGGTCTACTTGTCACGGACGTGATGCCTATATTCATGATCATTGCCTTAGATATCATCATAGCTATGCGTTTTTCTATCAATTGCTCGGCAGTAATTTGTTCACCCACCATAATACATGTTATCTTGAGAGAAGCCACTAGTGAAACCTATGGCCCCCGGGTCTAGTTTACATCATATAAGTTTCCAATCTACAATTCTAGTTTACTATTTATTTTGTAGTCTTTGTTTTCCAATATATACCACAAAAATACCAAAAATATTTATCTTATTATCTCTATCAGATCTCACTTTTGTAAGTGGCCGTGAAGGGATTGACAACCTCTTTATTGCGTTGGTTGTGAGGTTCTAGTTTGTTTGTGCAGGTACTAGGTGACTTGCGTGTAGTCTCCTACTGGATTGATACCTTGGTTCTCAAAAACTGAGGGAAATACTTACGCTACTTTGCTGCATCACCCTTTCCTCTTCAAGGGAAAACCAACATAAGCTCAAGAGGTAGCAAAGAGGGGGGAGGGCCGGCCCTCTATGGTGCGCCCTGGAGGAGTCCTACTCCCACCGGGAGTAGGATTCCCCCCCCCCCCCCTTCCCTAGTTGGACTAGGAGAGAAATGAAGGGGGAGGAAGGAGGAAGGAAAGGGGGGCTGGCCCCCACCCAATTTGGATTGGGCTTGGGGGGGCGCCCCCTCCTAGGCTCCCTTCTCCTCTCTCCCACTAAGGCCCAATAAGGCCCATATACTTCCCGGGGGGTTCCGATAACCTCCCGGTACTCCGGTATATTCCCAAACTCACCCGGAACCATTCCGATGTTCAAACATAGGCATCCAATATATCAATCTTTATGTCTCGACCATTTTGGGACTCCTCGTCATGCCCGTGATTACATCCGGGACTCCGAACAAGCTTCGGTACATCAAAACACATAAACCCATAATATCGATCGCCACTGAACGTTAAGCGTGTGGACCCTACGGGTTCGAGAACTATGGAGACATGACCGAGATTCATCTCTGGTCAATAACCAATAGTGGAACATGGATTCTCATATTGGTTACTACATATTCTATGAAGATATTTATCGGTCAGATCGCATAACAACATACGTTGTTCCCTTTGTCATCGGTATGTTACTTGCCCGAAATTCGATCGTCGGTATCTCAATACCTAGTTCAATCCCATTACCGGCAAGTCTCTTTACTCGTTCCGTAATGCAACATACCATAACTAACTCATTAGTCACATTGCTTGCAAGGCTTATAGTGATGTGCATTACCGAGAGGGCCCAGAGATACCTCTCCAATACATGGAGTGACATATCCTAATCTCGATCTATGAAAACTAAACAAACACCATCAGAGACACATGTAGAGCATATTTATAGTCACCCAGTTATGATGTGACGTTTGATAGCACACTAGTGTTCCTCCGGTATACGGGAATTGCATAATCTCATAGTCATAGGAAAATGTATAAGTTAAGGAGAAAGCAATAGAAGTAAACTAAATGATCGTCGTGCTAAGCTGACAGATGGGTCAAGTCAATCACATCATTCTTTAATTGTGTGATCCCATTCATGAAATTATAAATCTTTGTCCATGGATAGGAAACTTAACCATCTTTGATTAACGAGCTTGTCAAGTAGAGGCATACTAGTGACACTGTTTGTCTATGTATTCACACATGTACTTAGTTTCCGATTAGTACAATTCTAGCATGACTAATAAACATTAGTCATGATATAAAGAAATATAAATAACAACTTTATTATTGCCTCTAGGGCATATTTCCTTCAGGATCGCCCATGTAGGTGGCAGAATGATTTGCTTCGGGACCCGGTGCTGCAGCACCTAAATCCGCCTCGGTACCTGCGAGCCCGACTGTGGACAGCGGCGTCACGGGCGGTCGCATGCTACCCACCAGCCCAAACCAATCGGAGGAGCACATGTGGAGGGGGCCAGCCTAGCCCTGCATCGCCTGGTCCCGCAACTCCAGGCCCCGCCAGAGCAGACCCGTCGCCCAACCCACGGTCGCCTGCGACATCGACAGGATCCCCCTCAGGATTGCGGTCACCAGCGCCTGACACTGACGCAGGAGGATCTCCACCTCCTGGATCGCCTGCGCAACCGCACCCTGTGGTCTCACCTGTGGCACCGCGCACTAGACTTCAAAGGGGATTTACTACTTGCATGAGTTACAAAGGGGATGTTTGGATCGATGCCCAAAGTTGCCCTGCCAAAAAATTGGCGTTGACCTGCCCGGGCATAAGTGTTTGGATGGCCACCACATGATTGGCGTGCCCTGACTTCTTTAGCTGTACTAGTTCAGTTTCACGCCAATATTTTGGCCAGATGCGGGCGACAAATATGGTCAGCAATATATTGGCGCGCCCATAGTTGGCAGGGCTCACACCGGCGCGATCCATACAGCCACAAAAATTTCTCTAAGCTTGGCATGTTATGTACTACTGGTGAACATAGCAATTTGAAGGAAGCTCTTGATGACTCTAGGTGGAGAGTGGCAATGGAAGATGAGTTCAATGTTGGGGAACACAGTAATTTGAAAAAATTCCTACGCACACGCAAGATCTATCTAGGTGATGCATAGCAACGAGAGGGCAGAGTGTTGTCCACCTACCCTCGTAGACCATAAGAGGAAGCATTATGACAACGCGGTTGATGAAGTCATACGTCTTCACGATCCGACCGATCCTAGCACTGAAGGTACGGCACCTCCGCGATCTGCACACGTTCAGCTCAGTGACGTCCCATGAACTCTAGATCCAGCTAAGGTCAAGGGAGAGTTTCATCAGCACGACGGCGTGGTGACAGTGATGATGAAGCTACCGGTGTAGGGCTTGGCCTAAGCACTGCAACGATATGACCGAGGTGGAAATTTGTGGAGGGGGCACCGCACACGTCTAAAAAATCAACTTGCGCGTCCATGGGGTGCCCCCTCCCCTGTATATAAAGGAGTGGAGGAGAGGAGGGTCGACCCTCTCTATGGCGCGCCCCAAGGGGGATTCCTACTCCTAGTAGGAGTAGGTTTCCCCCCTTCCCTAGTTGGAGTAGGAGAAGATGGAAGGGGAAGAGGGAGAGAAGGAAAGAGGGGGCGCCGCCCCCTCCCTCGTCCAATTCGGACCAGCCCATGGGGGGGCGCAACCACCCCTTGAGTCCCTTCTCTCCTTTCCCGTATGGCCCATTCAGGCCCATTACTTCCCCCGGTGAATTCCCGTAACTCTCCGGTACTCCAAAAAATACCCGAATCACTCGGAACCTTTCCGATGTCCGAATATAGCCTTCCAATATATCGATCTTTATGTCTAGACCATTTCGAGACTCCTCGTCATGTCCGTGATCTCATCCGGTACTCCGAACAACCTTCGATACATCAAATCACATAACTCATAATACAAATCGTCATCGAATGTTAAGCGTGCGAACCCAACAGGTGCAAGAACTATGTAGACATGACCGAGACTCATCTTCGGTCAATAACCAATAGCAGAACCTGGATGCTCATATTGGTTCCTACATATTCTACGAAGATCTTTATCGGTCAAACCGCATAACAACATACGTTGTTCCCTTTGTCATCGGTATGTTATTTGCCCGAGATTGAATCGTCGGTATCATCATACCTAGTTCAATCTCTTTACCCGCAAGTCTTTTTACTCGTTCCATAATGCATCATCCCGTGACTAACTCATTTGTCACATTGCTTGCAAGGCTTATAGTGATGTGCATTATCGAGAGGGCCCAGAGATACCTCTCCGACAATCAGAGTGAAAAATCCTAATCTCGATCTATGCCAACTCAGCAAACACCATCGGAGACACCTGTAGAGAATCTTTATCATCACCCAGTTATGTTGTGACATTTGATAGCACACAAAGTGTACCTCTGGTATTCGGGAGTTGCATAATCTCATAGTCATAGGAACATGCATAAGTCATGAAGAAAGCAATAGCAATAAACTAAATGATCATAGTGCTAAGCTAACAGATGGGTCTTTACCATCACATCATTCTCTAATGATGTGATCATGTTCATCAAATGACAACACATGTCTATGGCTAGGAAACTTAACCATCTTTGATTAACGAGCTAGTCAAGTAGAGGCATACTAGGGACACTCTGTTTGTCTATGTATTCACACATGTACTAAGTTTCCTGTTAATAAAATTCTAGCATGAATAATAAACATTTATCATGATATAAGGAAATATAAATAACAACTTTATTATTGCCTCTAGGGCATATTTCCTTCAGTCTCCCACTTGCACTAGAGTCAATAATCTAGTTCACATCATCATGTGATTTCACACCAATAGTTCACATCTTAATCTGATTAGTTCACATCTTCATGTGACTAATACCCAAAGGGTTTACTAGAGTCAATAATCTAGTTTACATCGCTATGTGATTGACACCCAAAGAGTGATCATGTTTTGCTTGTGAGAGAAGTTTAGTCTACGGGTCTGCAACATTCAGATCCATATGTATTTTGCAAATTTCTATGTCTACAATACTCTGCACAGAGCTACTCTAGCTAATTGCTCCCACTTTCAATATGTATCTAGATCGAGACTTAGAGTCATCTAGATCGGTGTCAAATCTTACATCGACGTAACTCTTTACGACGAACTCTTTGTCACCTCCATAACCGAGAAACATTTCCTAATTCCACTAAGGATATTTTTTACCGCTGTCCAGTGATACACTCCTGGATCACTATTCTACCCTCTTGCCAAACTCATGGTGAGGTACATAATAAGTCTGGTACAGAGCATAGCATACTTTATAGAACCTATGACTGAGGCATAGGGAATGACTTTTCTTTCTCTTTCTATTTTCTACTGTGGTCGGGTTTTGACTCTTTACTCAACTTCATACCTTGCAACACAGGAAAGAACTCCTTCTTTGACTGTTCCATTTTTGAACTACTTCAAAATCTTGTCAAGGTATGTACTCATTGAAAATATATCAAGCATCTTGATCTATTTCTATTGATCTTGATGCTCAATATGTAAGTAGCTTCACCGAGGTCTTTCTTTGAAAAGCTCCTTTCAAATACTCCTTTATGCTTTCCAGAAAATTCTACATTATTTCTGATCAACAATAAGTCATTCACATATACATATCAGAAAGGATGTAGTGCTCCCACTGTCGGTGTAAAAACTGGCGGATCTCGGGTAGGGGGTCCCAAACTGTGCATCTAAGGCGGATGGTAACAGGAGGCAGGGGACGCGATGTTTACCCAGGTTCAGGCCCTCTTGATGGAGGTAATACCCTACGTCCTGCTTGATTGATATTGAAGATATGAGTATTACAAGAGTTGATCTACCACGAGATTGTAGAGGCTAAACCCTAGAATCTAGCCTATGGTATGATTGTTGTTGTCCTATGGACTAAACCCTCCGGTTTATATAGACACTGGGGGGGCTAGGGTTACACAGAGTGGGTTACAAAGGAGGAGATCTACATATCCGTATTGCCAAGCTTTCCTTCCACGCCAAGGTGAGTCCCATCCGGACACGGGACGAAGTCTTCAATCTTGTATCTTCATAGTCCAATAGTCCGGCCAAAGGATATAATCCGGTTGTCCGGAGACCCCCTAATCCAGGACTCCCTCAGTAGCCCCCGAACCAGGCTTCAATGACGATGAGTCCGGCACACAGATTGCCTTCGGCATTGCAAGGAGGGTTCTTCTCCAAATTCTGAATATATGCTGAGTAGTGTCCGACTCCCCGTAAATGTTTGCACTTCTTGGCTTCCGCGCCCAATAAGGGCTATCTTCCACATGTCGAGCGAATGCGAGGAGCCAGGGCCTTTTTACATTTACCACCCTAGCCATGTAAGTAAACTGTCTATTAAAGAGACGGGGATTCTTAGATCCGGACCACACCATCCTCCCACGGCGAGTATCCATCAGAGCACGCTCGGAAAAATCCATTCCAATATGGCCGGCCATCACAGCTCCTCTTCCCGCTCCTGTAGCCCTAAGCCCGGTGATTGGGAGAAGTGTTCCATCCTGCATAGTCAGTTAGTAGAGTTGCAGACCCAGGGATTTCTCCCTCCAGCGTATATGGTCCCCGTTCGAGCTGGGCTTGCCACCTATAATGGCGGGGAGCAAGAGGAGAGCTTCCCTAATCCCTCCAAGGGGGAGCGAGTATGCCTTGTCCCTTATTTACTAAGGGGACTTGGATTTCCAATCCATCCGTTCCTCCACGGGCTCCTGGAGTTTTATGGCCTCCAGTTGCATAATTTCACCCTCGGTTCCATATTACACATCGTTGGTTATGTTGCCCTTTGTGAGCTGTTTCTGGGTTGCGAAGCTCATTTTGAGCTATGGAAGAGGCTATTCTGCCTTGTGCCCCGTACACAGAAGGGGACAATATATCAAGTGGGTGGAGCCGAAATATGGCGCATCGCTGGGACCGGATACCTATCTGGTACCCCGAAGAAGACATCCGAAGGCTAGCCTTCGGAGTGGTTTTACATGGAGGACGTCCCCCTTCCAGATCCTGTTCGGATGGGTCTTCCCGAGTTCGACAATGCCCCTTCGAAAAAACGCCGAAGCTGGCGCCCACGAAGCCCTCAGGAGGAAGATAACGAAGAAGTCGTTTACCTGATGGGCCGGATAAAAGTGATGGTTCAATCAGGACTGACAGTAATCGAGATTATGTCAATATGTATAATGCGGGGGGTGCAGCCACTTCAATATCGAGGGCACCCCATGTGGCGGTTTAACGAGGAAGATGATGCCACCAGCTGCGGGCTTAAGGGCTGGACTCGGCTGCTGCTCTAGCAAGAATTCTATCCTATCTGAGGGAGAGGAAGAGGAGTTCATCCGTATTAAGCCACGGGATGGATTCTCCATGTACAACCCCCAAGCTGGGTGAGCTGTCACTTTTTACTCCCAACCTTCCCGCATTCTTCGTCATAAATACTCACCTTGCCGTTTCATGGCAGGAACTGTGAAAAGCTGTAAGGGATATCAACAGCCCACGTCCACAACCGGAGGACCCTGACCGGGCCCTCGATCCCAGACTCGAAGAGGATCCGAACATATTTGTGGAGCTGATCGACAGGACATTCTATCAATTGAGCTGTGATGATGCCATGGTGGCCATCATAGCCGACTATCCTGAGCTACTCCCTGCATCACATGTAAGAAAAAACTGGAGTCCCAACTTCCGATAAGGATCCCCTTTTATGCACTTCACCTACCGTACACATATGGTGTTTTACAGGGAAGGCCCTCGGGACGCCATGCCGAACCCGCAGTAACTCGCCAACAAGGGGCACCGAAGCCGGGTAGACTAAAAAGGAAGGCGGTCAGGACTGAGATGCCGGCGCAGAGGTATGATACAGAACCTCGCTCCGTGGTTGTCGTCCTGCTTAAAATATAATGACGTCCATGTTTCCTAGTAGGAAAAATGCTCGCTGGACTATATCCGGAGAGGTTGCCGATCATGCCTCCACCAGTCGGGCTCCAGGGGCGGATATAGAGGCGGAAGCTAACACGAGGCGAACACTGGATGCTCCTCCTACAGAGGATGTAGATAGACTATCCGCTACATATTCCGAAGTGGAGAGCGCCATGAATCACAGGCGTCGCCGGGCCGTACTCCGTGACGCTTGTTTCTCCCAAGAGGCGTTCGATGCCTTCAACTCAGGAGACGCGTACATCCGTGCTGCTCAAAACGGTCTTGCCAAAGCCACGGACCGGTATGTAAAGGATATACGGGTAAGAAAATCTGACGATTATATATATCAGTAGCCCCTGAGACTTGAAATAGTTGACACAACTGATTTAAGGATCATTAATTGTGCAGGTTCTTATAGAGAAGAATACACAATTGTCTCGAGAGCTAGAAGAGTGCAAAGCCCAGCTACGAGCCACGGTTGCCGCGTTGAAGGAGTCTGAGAAGGCCCCCTGTGGTAACACTTGTGCTCATTCCAAAGAATGATAGGTACGAGATAGTATGCGGCAGGCACGCAAATCTAAGAATAGATGTTGCAGATGACTCCGGAGTGAATCCGGAGGCCGTGCCGGAGAATGGGCAACGTGCTAATCAACAACTAAATGCTGGCGAGCACGTGCTTACACGGGTCAGGCGGGATAAAAATAATCTCCAGGACGCCAATATCCAGCTGGGCGTGGAACTGAAAGATGTCCGAGCCCAGCTTGCGGACTCCGTGAAGGAGAATAAGAGGCTTCGACGCGACATTTTCAGTAAGTGCTTGAACGAACTTTTGAAAGAGTTCGGTGAAGAAGCCTGCTAACAGAGTTATGTCTGCAGGTATGCTGACGGGTCGTCCCACGGAGGAGATGCTCGGGTCTGCGGGTGATCTTCTACCAGAGCTCTCACAACTGGACGAACAAGTTCGGCAGGCGATGCAGGGTATTGCCCAAGCCTGTGGCCATCTGCCTCCCCGCCAGGAGGCATGGGGGAGCTTATAGAGAAGCTCAAGGGAGCGCAGCGGCGCTTCCGACTATGGAAGATATCAGCCTGCCGACAAGGTGCAAGGGAAGCCTGGGCCATGGTGAAGACGCGATATACCAAAGCTAACCAACACCACATGGCCGAGGTCGGACCTGTGGGGCCCGATGGGAAAGAGATCCTCGTCAGTTTGGTGTATGACCAAGTATAATTAGCCGCAAAGTATTCCCAACAGGATTGTAGGCTAGACAGCCTGTTGGATGGTATAGAAGAAGAATTTAGTCAGTCTTAGTGACGGTGTACTTTAAGTGACATATATAATGCCCCTAGCCGGATTGTAAATCATTTGTCATGGCGGACCCTTTCTCTTGGACCTCTGGACCCGATAGTCCGGAGTGTATCCGAATACCCGCTCGGTTATGTAAAAACAGGGGTATGCGTGGAAACCAGACGTAGGGGTCATAAGTTCTTGAACAGAGAAGTACCCAACTAGCTATTGTATATTACATGGATAGTAAGAAACATCTTCTAGGGAAAATAGTTCTGTTAAGGGTTCCTTTCCCTGGGTACGCATGTCCTAATGTGCATGTCCGAACTATGAAAAGAGACGCAGGCTATAAACATCTGGGGGCATGTATCAAAGTAAATAAAAGTCATCTTTTGTTCACTGACCAAATATTCCCTTAAGAACGCTAGCTTTCGGCTTCACCCAGTCTGAGGTACACATCCGGCTGACCTGGTAGTAACAGTCGCAGAGGTGCTCCCCTTATGCCCTAGCCGAATTAACGGGAATGTAGGGCATAAATACAAGAGCCAGGCAACCCATCTTGGCCAAAACTTAAGTCATATTGATGCTTATAATGGCGAAAAAAGGTACATGCGGAAGAGTAACACATGTGTGGGGCATAAAGCCCAGAAAAATAGTTATATTAAGCTTATGTATAAGAAGCCCCCAACTATAATGAGCGCGGTTAGCGCGTCAAGATTGTGTAGTCAACACACAAGTTAGCCTTTTAAGGCCTGGAGGAGAAGAAAAAAGAAGAGAGAAAGAGAGAAAAGACAGATAATGGATATGCAAAATTTTGACGGGCGTAAGGAGACGAACATAGAGTCCGACACTAGGCGTAGAATCTTCAGAGTCTGGCTGCGTTCCATCGGTTTGGCTCGAGTCGATTGTCCGATGCATCCGCAGACGGTGCGCTCCACCGGTCAGAACCTGGTCAATAATGAAGGGACCTTCCCATTTGGGCTTGAGCTTGGTCTTTTTCTTCTCCGGCAGGCGTAGAACTCATTCGCCAATGTTATAGGTTTTGGCTCGTACTTCTCTGCTTTGATACCTTCGAGCCTGTTGCTGATAAAATGCAGAACGGGCTTTTGCCACGTCGCGCTCCTCCTTTAGGGCGTCCAAACTATCCTGCCGATCGAGCTCGGCCTCTTTCTCGTCATACATGCGCACTCGAGGTGAGTCATGAATTATGTCACAAGGCAGAATCGCCTCTGCGTCGTACACCATAAAAAGGTGTGTATCCGGTAGTATGATTCGGCGTGGTCTGCAACCCCCATAGTACAGAGTCGAGCTTCTCTACCCAGTGCGTGTTCGATTCCTTTAAGGACCGCACTAATCTGGGTTTGATGCCGCTCATGATAAGACCATTTGCTCGCCCAACTTGACCATTAGTTTGCGGGTGATAGACAGAAGCATAATCGAGCTTGATGCCCATGTTGCTGCACCAAAGATTTACCTCGTCGGCTGTAAACTTCATGCCGTTGTCAGTGATGATGTTGTGGGGATGCCATAATGGTGTACAAAACCCAGATATGAAGTCTATCACCGGTCCGGATTCAGCCGTTTTAACGGGTTTGGCTTCTATCCATTCGGTGAATTTATCCACCATGACCAGTAAGTATTTTTTTCTTATGGGCTCCCCCTTTGAGGGGTCCGATCATATCGAGCCCCCAGACCGCAAAGGGCCAAGTAATGGGGATTGTTTGGAGAGCGGTAGGCAGCATATGGCTTTGGTTTGCAAAAAGCTGGCAACCGATGCAACATTGGACCAAATCCTGTGCATCTGCTCGGGCCGTCGGCCAATAGAAACCTGTACGGAAGGCCATGCTTACAAGGCCCCGGGCTGCGGCGTGGTGGCCGCCGAGTCCAGCATGGATTTCTGCCAAAAGCTTCCGCCCTTCCTCATCGGAGATGCACCTTTGAAGGACTCCGGTAGTGCTTTTCTTATAAAGCTCTCCCTCGTGGACCTTGTAGGCTTCAGATCGCCGCACTATGCAGCGTGCCTCATTTTGGTCCTTGGGTAGTTCCTGCCAGGTTAGGTAGGCCTGGAATGGTTCTGTCCACGGGGCGATGACGGCCATTATCACGTGGGCTGAAGGTGTTATTTCGATGGCGGAGCCTCCGATTGTGTCAGAGTGTTTGGTATTTGGGGTTGTGACCGGGTCCGGATTATTGTTACCGGTTTCCCCTTCCCATACCACGGATGGCTTAAACAGCTTTTCCAAGAAGATGTTAGGTGGGACAGGGTCGCTCTTAGCGCCGATACGAGCGAGGATATCCGATGCCTGATTGTTTTCCCGAGCCACATGGTGGAATTCAAGCCCCTCGAACCGAGCTGGCATTTTGAGGACGGCGTTGCGATATGCCGCCATTTTCGGATCCTTGGCATCGAAGTCTCCATTTATTTGAGATATTGCGAGGTTCGAGTCCCCACGCACCTCCAGGCGTTGAATGCCCATGGAAACTGCCATCCGGAGACCATGTAATAGGGCCTCGTATTCAGCTGCGTTGTTGGAGTCTGTGTATTGTATTTGGATTATGTATTAGACTATATCTCCGGTGGGGGACGTCAGGACGACGCCAGCCCCCAGACCAGCTAGCATTTTAGAGCCGTCAAAGTGCATGATCCAATTGGAGTACGCACCGTACTCTTTAGGGAGTTCGGCTTCTGTCCACTCGGTGACGAAATCGGCCAATACTTGCGACTTTAATGGCTCGCCGTGGTCTATATGTTATGTCGAACGGGAGGAGCTCGATAGCCCATTTGGCAATCCGGCTCGTGGCATCGCGGTTGTTTATTATGTCGTTGAGTGGTACTTCTGAGGCCACCGTACTTGAACACTCTTAAAAGTAGTGTCGCAATTTCCGGGATGCCATGAATACCGCGTATGTTATCTTTTGATAATGTAGGTACCGTGATTTGCATGGAGTGAGGACAGTGGATACATAATATACCGGCTTTTGAAGTGGGAATTTATGCCCGTCCGTCTCTCGTTCGATGACGAGCACTACGCTTACAAGTTGGTGAGTTGCCGCTATATATAACAGCATTGGTTCGCCGATATTTGGCGCGGCCAAGGTTGGGTTAGTGGCTAGGATGGCTTTTATTTCTTCCAATCCAGCCGTGGCTGCGTCCGTCCACTTGAAGTGTTCGGTGCGCCGAAGAAGGCGATAAAGGGGGAGTGCCTTTTCTCCTAATCGGGAGATAAAGCGGCTTAAGGCCACCACACATCCAGTTAACTTCTGGATTTGCTTGAGGTCAGTTGGGATAGCCAACTGCGACAGAGCTTGGATTTTAGCCAGATTTTCTTCAATTCCACTACTGGAGAAGATGAAGCCGAGGAGCTTTCCGGCAGGCACGCCGAAAATGCATTTTTCTGGATTGAGCTTAGTGTCGTATGCTCAGAGATTGTCGAACGTGAGCCTCAAGTCATCTATTAAGGAGTCGACATGTATGGTTTTAACGACCACATCGTCTACGTATGCCTCCACTGTTTTGCCGATCTGCTTTTCCAGACATGTCTGAATCATGCGCTGATACAGTGCGCCGATGTTTTTGAGCCCGAAGGGCATTGTGTTAAAATAGAAGGGGCTGTATGGAGTGATAAATGCCGTTGCAGCTTGATCGGACTCCACCATATTAATTTGGTGGTAACCAAAGTATGCGTCCAGGAAGCACAATGAGTCGTGTCCCGTGGTAGCGTCAATAATTTGATCGATGCGAGGGAGGGGGAAGGGATCCTTTGGGCAAGCCTTATTAAGGTCCTTAAAGTCGACACATGGGCGCCAGGATTTGTCCTTCTTTGGTACCATCACCAGGTTTGCTAGCCAGGCCGCATGTTTTATTTCTCTAATGAATCCGGCCTCCAGGAACTTGGATAGCTCCTCTCCCATGGCTTGTCACTTAGGTTCAGAGAAACACCGAAGAGTCTGCTTGACTGGCTTGAATCCTTTTTAGAATGTTAAGGCTATGCTCGGCCAACCTGCGTGGGATTCCTGGCATGTCTGAAGGATACCAGGCGAATATGTCCCAATTCTCGCGCAGGAACTCCCGTAGTGCGGCGTCTACAGCGGGGTTTAACTGTTCCCCGATGGATGCTGTTTTTGTGGGGTCCATTGGATGGACTTGGAATTTGACTATTTCATCTGCTGGTTTAAAAGAGGTGGGCTTGGATCTTTTGTCGAGTATCACGTCGTCCCTGTCCACTTTGGAGCGCAACGCAGTTAATTCCTCCACCGTGAGGGCTTCAGATAATGCCTCGAGGGCCAGTGCGGCTGTTTTGTTTTCGGCGCGGAGTGCTATGTCCGGATCACTAGCTAGAGTGATGATTCCCTTGGGCCCGGGCATTTTGAGCTTCATGTACCCGTATGTGACGCCCCCGATTCAACTGTACACTAATCATACATGCAAACGTGTACGATCAAGATCAGGGACTCACGGGAAGATATCACAACACAACTCTACAAATAAAATAAGTCATACAAGCATCATATTACAAGCCAGGGGCCTCGAGGGCTCGAATACAAGAGCTCGATCATAGACGAGTCAGCGGAAGCAACAATATCTGAGTACAGACATAAGTTAAACAAGTTTGCCTTAAGAAGGCTAGCACAAACTGGGATACAGATCGAAAGAGGCGCAGGCCTCCTGCCTGGGATCCACCTAAACTACTCCTGGTCGTCGTTAGCGGGCTGCACGTAGTAGTAGGCACCTCCGGTGTAGTAGGAGTCGTCGTCGACGGTGGCGTCTGGCTCCTGGACTCCAGCATCTGGTCACATCAATCGGGTATAGAAAGGGGGAAAAGAGGGCGCAAAGCAACCGTGAGTTCTCATCCAAAGTACTCGCACACTACTAGGGAAAAGCCTAGCAGTAGCGCGGGTAAAATGCTTATCAGTAGCGCGGGCAGCTGCGCTACTGATATGGCGCTACAGCTAACGCTTAGCAGTAGCGCGTGCTGACCCGCGCTACTTTTATCTAGGGATAGCAGCAGCGGTCGTTGTAAAAACGCGCTGCTACTAATATCTATAGCGCCCTAGTATAAAAGGCATTACTGCTAAGACCTCGCTGCTACTAAAGCCATACCCCGCGCTACTGTTATTAGTTTCTGAATTTTTTTTTCTGCTCCATATTTTGTGATGCTGAATTTTGTTTAGTGTTTTATACAATAATCTCTAGCATATCATACACATACAAATCTGATCATATCATACACATACAAATAGCCTCATCAAATCGATCATGTCATCACCATAATCATCATCCAACACAAAATGACGTCTCTCTCGAAATAGCGATACAAGTTATGAGATGCCTCAAATACTTTCAACTACATTGTCATCCATCTAAACAATGATATAGACAAGAAGAGCTATCACTATGAGTGAGAGCGGAACTATGCAGTACATGAGGTGGCGGTGATGAGTCCTGTCTCACGTTAGCATGAACCTCAAGTAACTAGCTTCTGCTTCATGTCTGCTTTTCAACCATTTATGGCTGGCGCCCGAGAACCGCTCGGATCATTTACCCTGCACATAATCATCATTTTCCATATATAACATGTCCAAAACATCACATGTACAAATATGACATGTCCAAATTCCAAATGTGACATGTCGAAATCACATGTCCACATATCACATGTCCACTTCAAATTTGCATATAGCAGGAAGAAAAATATAGAACTTGAAGAAAAATGCAAGAAGTTTTTTTAATAGCAACAATTGCTTTAATTCAAAAATAGCAATAGTTTGAAACCTAGGGTTCATACTAAGTACCACTAAAAATAGCCAATAATCTGTCCTAGGTTTTTTTAACTAGGGTTCATACTAATTGTAATTAACTAACTAGCACTAAAAGTAGCCTAGGGTTCATACTAACTAGCACTAAATAGCTAGGGTTCATACTAACAGAGACAGAGAGAGAGAGAGAGAGAGAGAGAGAGAGAGAGAGCAGAGCAGAGAGCAGAGAAGAGGGGAGGGGAGAGTGCTTACAGAGGGCGGAGAGAGAGATGGGGTCGGGGGAGACGGCGGCACCGAGGCGCGGTGAGGAGGAGTCGGGGAAGACAGCGGCGAGGCGGGGTCGGGGGAGATGACGGCGAGGCAGGGTCGAGGGAGACGGCGGCGGAGAGCGAGGGCAGGGGCTCCGACAAGGTCGAGGTCGAGGGGGAGGAGCACAGGTGCACAACGACATCGAGGGCAGACTCCGACGAAGAGCGAGGGCAGGGGCTCCGGCGAGGGAAAGGGCAGGGGCTACGGCAGAGGCGACGAGGGGAGAAGAAAGAGTGGGGAATTGGGGGAGAAAGCAGAGGAGGGAAGCCCACATGGGGGTTATGTCAAAATAGCTTTAGCAGTAGTGTGGGAAAAGAAAACGCGCTGCTACTAAAATCCATAGCAGTAGCGCGCTCCTCACAAACTCGCCACTGCTAAGCTGGGCCCGTCCTGTGGACAAGTTCAAACTTAGCAGTAGCGCCCTACCCTAAAAGCGCGCTACTACTAATTTGATAGCAGTAGCGCGGTTTGTTGAAGGGCGCTACTACTATACCTAGCATGTCGACAATGGTGTGGGAACTATAGTAGTAGCGTGTTTTATTCCTGCCGCGCTACTGCTAACTGGATAGCAGTAGCGCCCTTTCTAACCACGCGCTACTGCTAAGTAGTAGTAGCGCCTCATTTTAACACGCACTACTGGTAAGATTCTGTGTATAAGGTTTTTCCTAGTAGTGGCAAGCAAGGAGCTACACTACAAATGTATGCATTGGTATCAAATGGAATAAGGGTAGTATATGTGGACTGAACTGCAGAATGTCGGAATAAGAGGGGGATAGCTAGTCCTTTCGAAGATTACGCTTCTGGCCACCTCCATCTTGCATCATGTAGAAGAGAGTAGATGGTAAGTTCACCAAGTAGTATCGTGTAGCATAATCCTACCCGGCGGTCCTCTCCTCGTCGCCCTTTTAGAGAGTGACCACCGGGTTGTATCTGGCACTTGGAAGGGTGTGTTTTATTAAGTCTCCGGTTCTAGTTGTCATAAGGTCAAGGTACAACTCCAAGTCGTCCTGTTACCGAAGATCACGGCTATTCGAATAGATTAACTTCCCTGCAGGGGTGCACCACATTTCCCAACACGCTCGATCCCCTTTGTCCGGACACACTTTTCTGGGTCATGCCCGACCTCAGAAAATCAACACGTCACAGCCCTACCTAGGCACAACAGAGAGGTCACCACGCGGGTCTAAATCCTATGGCACAGGGGTCTGGGCCCATCGCCCGTTGCACACCTGCACGTTGCGAACGCGGCCGGAAGCAGAAGTAGCCCCCTTAATACAAGAGCAGGCTTACGGTCCAATCCGGCGCGCGCCGATTAGTCGCTGACGTCACGAAGGCTTCGGCTGATACCACGACGTCGAGTGCCCATAACTGTCCCCGCGTAGATGGTTAGTGCGTATAGGCCAGTGGCTAGACTCAGATCAAATACCAAGATCTCATTAAATGTGTTATCTTGAAATAACTGCAAACACCGACCAGGGCCAGTTCCACCTCTATCCTAGGTGGTCTCAACCTGCCCTATCGCTTTGCCACAAAGATCCACACAGAGGGTTGTCGGGAAAGTATGTCCTTCCAGCCCCCAATTCATGAATCAACCGCGGGTACTCCTCGAGCCGACCCGTCTTTTGTCACCACAAATATCATATATAATGTATAAGTATATACCCGTGACCACCTCCCAAGTGATCACGGCCCGATAGTATAGCATGGCAGACAGACAAGAATATAGGGCCACTGATGATAATCTAGCATCCTATACTAAGCATTTAGGATTGCAGGTAAGGTATCAACAGTTGTAGCAACAATGACAGGCTATGCATCAGAATAGGATTAACGGAAATTAGTAACATGCTACACTACTCTAATGCAAGCAGTAGGGAGAAGAGTAGGCGATATCTGGTGATCAAGGGGGGGCTTGCCTGGTTGCTCTGGCAAGAGAGAGGGGTCGTCAACACCGTAGTCGTACTGGGTAGCAACGGCGTCGGTCTCTGTGTCTAGCGAGAGAAGAGGGGGAAGAAACAATAAATATAATGCAAACAAATGCATGACGATGCATGACATGACAAAGCGTGATGCTAGGTGTGCCCTAACGCGGTACGAGGTGGTACCGGTGAAGGGGGAAAACATTGGGAAAGTATTCCCGGTGTTTCGCGTTTTTGGATAGATGAACCGGAGGAGGAAAGTTGTGTGTTCGCTAACCTAGGGATGCGTGGTGGACGAACGGGTTGCGTATCCGGATTCGTCTTGTCGTTCTAAGAAACTTTCATGTAGAAAGTATTTTCATCTGAGCTATGGTTTATTTTATATGATTTTCTAAAGTTTTAAATCATTTTTAGAATTTATTTAATTAATTTAAACCAACATTATATAGAATAGTGTTTGCTGACGTTAGCATGACGTCAGCATGATGTTAGTAGTCAAACAGGGGGTTGACTGGGTCAAACTGACGTGTGGGTCCCGTATGTCATTGCCTGAACAGGCTAATCATGGTTTAATTAAGTAAATTAGTGATTATGTTAACTTAATCAGGATTAATTAAGTTAATTAATTCTTTAATTAATTAATATTTTAGTTATTTTCAATTATTTTCTTTTTATAAAAAAACGTTCTGGGGCTGGGCCCCACATGTCATTGGCCCTAGGGGACTTGGCGGGTTTGGTCGCTAGCGGGTGCGGGCGCACCCGAGCGAGCACTCGCTTGCAGGGCAGAACGAAGCCACCGGGGCAGGGAGCGCCGAGCGCAGCCAGGGGCGCCGTCGTGGGCGAATGGGGCAGGGGGTAACGGCGCGAGCGACAAGGGGACGAGGCCGCGACGGGGTGCGCGGCCACACAGGGCGGGCGCGAAGGAGTCGGGGCACGCGATAGGAATGGCGGAGACAGGGACGCGGGAGCGCTCCGTGAGAGGGCGCGGCCACGCACGAGCGGCCGAGCGCGGGGGCTGCAGTGGTGGTGGCCTCACCGCCGCAGCATAGCAGCAGCTGCTGCACCTCGTGGCGGGGCACGGCCAAGAACGACAAGGGGGGCGACGATGTGGCCGACGCGGTGGTGCACGTGCGCACGGTCGGCCTCGAGCAGAGGCAGCAAAGAAGGGAGGACGAGGCCGTGGCCTCACCGGGATTCGTAGGGACGGGGCAGCAGTGCGTGAGGAGGAGGACAGAGACAACGCGGGTGGAGTGGAGGCAGGCCGGCGAGGAGGAGGAAGCAGGCCGGCGGGGAGGTCCGGCGTCGTGGCCTCCGGCGAGGTCCTCGGGCGGAGGCGATGAGGCGATCCGGCGATGGCATGGGATCGGGCTCGGGGAAAGTGGTCAGGGGCGTATCCGGCGGCATCGGCAGGGGTGGGGCGCCAATGTGATGGGGTCGGGGCGTCGTTTCCCCTGATCCAGATCGGGGGGTAGGTGGAGAGGCAGTGGGGGCGAGTGGGAGTAGTGGGGAGGGGTGCGGTTAGGGTTCAGTTCGATGGGGGGTCGGGGTGACCTAGTAGGGCGCCGGGGTGGGCCGGCCTAGTCGGCCTGATTGGCCCAGAGGCCAGCTGGGCCATGGCCCAGAGGGGGGTGTTCTCCTCTTATTTATTTTTCTGTTTCTGTATTGTATTTTCTTTTATTTATTTTTTCCTTTCTGTTTTATTTTACTTTTAGTTTCTTTAGTTTGGTAAAATATGACAATAGCTCCTAAATTAATGTCTCTGAATAACCCACGACCTTAAAAAGTTTGGTGACTACATAAACTAGTTTAACATTTGTTTATTAATTTAAAAGCATTCAAATAATTGTTTTGCTACTGTTTTATTTAGTTAAGTGCATTCAAACTTTTTATAAAGACTTGGTTTATCCACCAATATTAGTTATGAATTATTTGGCACAAACCGAACATTTTTGTTTTATTGCTTGAAAACTTTTGTTGTATGCCATATTTGGAATTTGAATTTTGAATCGGTTTTTGAACTAACGAGGGATTAGCAACAGTAATGAAGATGACGTGGCATCATTAGCAGAGTTTTTCTGTAGCCTAATTATCCGGGCCTCACAATTCTCCTCCACTACAAGAAATCTCGTCCCGAGATTTAAGAGGGGGGTAAGGGGGAAAGTTCTGGTTACAAAATTTTAACGGATGTCCTCGGTCTTGGTTACTCTTCTCGAAGAGGTCGATCCATTGTGTTGTTGTCTTCATTCCTCTGCTTCAGGGCATCATGATGAAGTCGTCATCCTTTCTTCGGGGGTTCCATCGTACTTACGAAAAGGATAATGGGTATCTTCGGAAGAACGGACCTTACAAGGTTGAATATCTGGCAGATAACTCAGGGAATGTGGTAGAAAGTAACTCTTGAATAGATACTTAAGAAAATATCGAGAGTAAAGTAAGAAGGTACCATGAGAAGTTTCAAACATATAGGCAATCGTTCGATGTCTGAAAAAACATGCGAAAGGGGCCCAAAGCAATGAGATTGAATATTGCGTCTGTTACCAGAATAGATCACTAGTACGGTGGCCCGTGAATTACATACGAGGCCACAAATGAGGAATAACTTTGGGAATAGGGGGTGTACAGGAGAGTCGGGTTTCGATCCTGTGGAATTGTGGGTTATGGGCCCACCATGTGGTTTTTTTAATACGAGCAGTGACATCTTGCACGGTCATGATAGCAAGGCATGTCAGAGAGTACCATGTCAGTTATGTCGGCAACAACGTTGGTACCAAGGGCGAGGGACTGGTCAACCACTCGATGACCTACCGGAATTTTCGGGATTCCTCCGCCATAACGAAGGGCCGTTTCCCGGCCAGGCATGTACGCACCCCGAATTCGGAGGAGTGTGGAGCCACCAGGGGCTATATAGTAGCCCCACTGTCAAACTCCTTTGGCTAAGTGAAAGTGTTAAAGCATTATAGTCCGGTTTCCTAGTTCGCTGCGCTATCACCTCCTTAATGGACCAAGACGTTGGATCAAGTGTGAACATGCGTTTTCTGCGAACACCCCCGCATTATATGCGTGGGAGCTGAAGTCGAGGACTGCAATCTTTCAGGTTATATACATATATACATAAACGGCCGCATAGGAGGCATGATAATACTTCCGAGCAAAAGTATAAATACAGCCTTGATAAACTTAATAAAACATTGTTTTTACAGTGGGAATACATGTCATTCAAACATAATATTCTTCGAGCACTGGGCCTCTATCGAATGAGCGCCTTCAAGAACTTCTTCAAAATAGTGCTCGGCAGCCACTCGGCCTATGGCCGAACCCTGCGCCGCAACTGTGGAGGCGTCCATCTCCGCCCAGTATGTTTTGACACGGACAAGGGCCATCCGCGAGCCTTCTATGCACACCAACCTCTTCATCGCAATAATGCACGACACCGCATCAAGGAACTGTTGCAGCAAACTAAAATAGTTGTTCGGCTTTGGCCTTTCCGGCCACAAATGATCCACAACAGACCTCATGGCGAGTCCGGACAATCTGTTCAGCTCGGGCCATTCGGCAAGCCGATCAGTCAATGGAAGCGGACGCTCTGGAATGTTAAATTGTGACCAGAATAGCTTGTCCACTTCATGATCTGTTTGATCTTGGAAGTATTCGGCCGCATCAATAGCACTCGCCGCCAAATCCAGATATGCGTTTGCCGAACTTCACAGCCGATCCAGAGGGTCATACTGAGGATCTCCAAACTTCCTCCGCAGCATGAAGGGTTTCCCAGCCACGATATCCCCGACTTGACGCAGCTCCTCCTTCTTCGCTTTCATCGCAGAGCGGGTGTCTTTGGTCGATATCGTGGCCTTTTCCAGGTCCGTCGCCTTCGCCCGGTTTTCTTCTTCAAGAAGGTGGCAACGGTCGGCAGTGTCTTTTAACTTTACGGCCATCTTGGCCATTTTCTCTTTGCTCTCGCAATGCGCGGCCTTGTCGGCTCTTAACTCTTCGGCCACCTTTAAAGCGGCTGCATTACAACTCCTTGCTTGCTCCTTGGCTCGGGCAAGCTCTGCACGAAGGGTCTCCACGCTGGCCGCTCCATCTGCAGTCACAACATATTAAAGATACTGGCATCATGCTGCTCTTATTATGTGACGCTCACCAGAAAGGCCACTTACCCTGTGCCTCGTCAAGCCGCTCGTTGACAAGCACGATGTCGGCATCTGCCACATCCAGCTGCCGCTTTATTTCGGCATACCCAATAGTCCGGCTAGCCACCGGAGCCTCCATCACCTGCACATAAAGGCAGTTTGGTTATTACCTAGGACTACGATCCTCTGTTTGCCGCCGTTTTCAACGACAACCAGAGTCTCAGGGGCTACTATCTACACAGGGCACATCTAAAAATGTGCGGTACTTTTCAAAAATATACATCATTTCACGTACCTCAAAACCCGTCAGTAGACTCATAAAGGCTTCATGTAGCCCGCTTTCGGCGGACGAAATCCTTTCAATCACCGTACCCATCAATGAGCGGTGCTCTTCTGAGATAACCGCCTTCTCCAGCAGATCCCTCCGTACATCCGACCGCGCACCAGACAGTGTCGGACTCTTTTGGTTGCTCTCTTCAAGAGCCGGATACTGGGGATTTCGGGTGGCCATAGGATTATCTTCTGGCCTCGCTGGATCCGGAGAGACCCTCCGTGACGACACTTCAAGGTCGCCCGCTTCTTGAGTCAGGGAGTCCGGGGGAGGCATTTCGCTCTCCATCATCTCCGGAAGAAGATCCCCCGAAGACGAGCTCAGCTGAGAAGGGCTAAGATACAGACTACAAGATAAATACTTCGGTTATTTTCCTCAGAAGTAAGGTAGGATATCTTCATTATTAAATACCTTTTTATTACTTACAGCTCGTTAGAGGGCTGATCCCCGCGCGGACATTGTGCGGCAAGAACACCCTCCGAGGCAGGACCCTTTGGCGGAGATTTCTTCTCCCATTTGGAAACCTTGATTTCCGGATCTTCGGAGGTGGTCCTTTTCCTTCCCCGAGGAGAGAGAGTGTTAGACTCTTCCTCTTGGTTATCCTCCCTCGCAGTGGCGCTCATTCCCTTGGTTGGAATAGGTAGCGATGGAGGCCCGCTTTTGCCCTCTTTATTCCCCCTTCATCTTCCTTCGAGGGCACCGGACAAGGCGCTGGCTCGAGCATCTTTTCCAGCACAGGATTGTCCAAGCCTTCAGGAAGGGGGGCCGAACACCGGATCATCTTCGCCATTGTTATCCAGTCCTGGTCAAAGAGCGATTTTTCAGGATGATGTCATGATAAATAAAAGGACGGTGTGTTCGGCCATGGGATTACTTACTTGGGCAATGGTGTGGTTGCTGCTTAGGCCCACGTCCTCGGTGGTGTCCGGACACTCTATTTGGGGTCCAAAGAACGATTTGTACATCTCCTCATGCGTCAGGCCGAGGAAATTCTGAATAGTGCGCATTCCTTCCGGGTTGAATTCCCACATACAGAGGGGCTGGCGTTTGCAAGGCTGGACTCGACGAACCAACATGACTTGCATTACCATAACCGGACTGGAATCTCCCTCGAAGAGATCTCGGATGCGGCTCTGCAGTATGGGCACGTCCTTGGCTGGGCCCCAGCTCAGCCCCCTGCTGATCCATGACATCAGTTGTGGTGGAGGGCCCGAGGGAAAGGTGGGGGCAGCTACCCACTTGGCACTTCGGGGAGTTGTGACGTAAAACCACTCCCGTTGCCACAATCCAGATACCTCTGGAAAAGAACCCTTTGGCCATGGAGCATTGGCAATTTTGCTTATTAAAGCACCTCCACACGCTGCGTACTGCCCCTCGACCGTCTTCGGCTTCACATCGAAGTTCTTGAGCCACAAGCCGAAGTTTGGGGTAATGCGGAGGAAGGCCTCACAGACGACAATAAATGACGAGATGTGGAGAAGGGAGTCCGGGGCCAGATCGTGAAAATCCAGCCCGTAATAGAACAAAGGTATCCAGAGCGAGGCCTAGTCCTCGGAGGAAGTGGGAGACGAACACAACGCTCTTGTTGGGTTCGGGAGTAGGGATGACCTGCCCTCTGGCGGGCAGCCTATGCGAAATTTTGGCAGTCAGGTATCTGGCCTCCCACAACTTCTTGATATCCTCCTCCGTGACGAAGGAAGGCATCCATCGGCCTTGAAGGCTGGATCCGGACATGATTGAAGGTCTGAAGTGTTGGGGAACTTAGTAATTTCAAAAATTCTCCTACGCACACGCAAGATCATGGTGATGCATAGCAACGAGAGGGGAGAGTGTGATCTACGTACCCTTGTAGACCGACAGCGTAAGCGTTAGCACAACGCGGTTGATGTAGTCGTACGTCTTCACGGCCCGACCGATCAAGCACCGAAACTACGGCACCTCCGAGTTCTAGCACACGTTCAGCTCGATGACGATCCCCGGACTCCGATCCAGCAAAGTGTCGGGGAAGAGTTCCTTCAGCACGACGGCGTGGTGACGATCTTGATGTACTACCGTCGCAGGGCTTCGCCTAAGCACCGCTACAATATTATCGAGGATTATGGTGGAAGGGGGCACCGCACACGGCTAAGAATATGATCACGTGGATCAACTTGTGTGTCTAGGCGTGCCCCTGCCCCCGTATATAAAGGAGCACGGGGAGGTGCGGCCAGCCAGGAGGAGGGCGCGCCAGGAGGAGTCCTACTCCCACCGGGAGTAGGATTCCCCCCTTTCCTAGCTGAATAGGATTCAGGAGGGGGAAAGAGGAGAGAGAGAAGGAAGGGGGGCGCCGCCCCCCTCTCCTTGTCCTATTCGGACTAGCGGCGAGGGGCGCGCGACCCAGCCCCGGCCACCTCTCCTCTCTTCCACTAAAGCCCACTAAGGCCCATATACCTCCCGGGGGTTTCCGGTAACCTCCCGGTACTCCGGTAAAATCCCGATTTCACCCGGAACACTTCCGATATCCAAATATAGGCTTCCAATATATCAATCTTTATGTCTCGACCATTTCGAGACTCCTCGTCATGTCCGTGATCACATCCGGGACTCCGAACAAACTTTGGTACATCAAAATGCATAAACTCATAATATAACTATCATCAAAACCTTAAGCGTGCGGACCCTACGGGTTCGAGAACAATGTAGACATGACCGAGACACGTCTCCAGTCAATAACCAATAGCGGAACCTGGATGCTCATATTGGCTCCCACATATTCTACGAAGATCTTTATCGGTCAGACCGCATAACAACATACGTTGTTCCCTTTGTCATCGGTATGTTACTTGCCCGAGATTCGATCGTCGGTATCTCAATACCTAGTTCAATCTCGTTACCGGCAAGTCTCTTTACTCGTTTTGTAATACATCATCTTGCAACTAACTCATTAGTTGTAATGCTTGCAAGGCTTATGTGATGTGCATTACCGAGAGGGCCCAGAGATACCTCTCCGACAATCGGAGTGACAAATCCTAATCTCGAAATACGCCAACCCAACATGTACCTTTGGAGACACCTGTAGAGCTCCTTTATAATCACCTAGTTACGTTGTGACGTTTGGTAGCACACAAAGTGTTCCTCCGGCAAACGGGAGTTGCATAATCTCATAGTCATAGGAACATGTATAAGTCATGAAGAAAGCAATAGCAACATACTAAATGATTGGGTGCTAAGCTAATGGAATGGGTCATGTCAATCACATCATTCTCCTAATGATGTGATCCCGTTAATCAACTAACAGCTCTTTTGTTCATGGTTAGGAAACATAACCTTCTTCGATTAACGAGCTAGTCAAGTAGAGGCATACTAGTGACACATTGTTTGTCTATGTATTCACACATGTATTATGTTTCCGGTTAATACAATTCTAGCATGAATAATAAACATTTATCATGATATAAGGAAATAAATAATAACTTTATTATTGCCTCTAGGGCATATTTCCTTCAGTCTCCCACTTGCACTAGAGTCAATAATCTAGTTCACATTGCCATGTGATTCAACACTAATAGTTCACATCACCATGTGATTAACACCCACAGTTCACATTGTCATGTGACCTATACCCAAAGGGTTTACTAGAGTCAGTAATCTAGTTCACATCGTTTATGTGATTAACACCCAAAGAGTACTAAGGTGTGATCATGTTTTGCTTGTGAGATAATTTTAGTCAACGGGTCTGTCACATACAGATCCGTAAGTATTTTGCGAATTCTATGTCTACAATGCTTTGCATGGAGCTACTCTAGCTAATTGCTCCCACTTTCAATATGTATCTAGATCGAGACTTAGAGTCATCCAGATCTGTGTCAAAACTTGCATCGACGTAACTTTTTACGACGAACCTTTTTGTCACCTCCATAATTGAGAAATATTTCCTTATTCCACTAAGGATAATTTTGACCGCTGTCCAGTGATCTACTCTTAGATCACTATTGTACTCCCTTGCTTAACACAGTGTAGGGTATACAATAGATCTGGTACACAGCATGGCATACTTTATAGAACCTATGGCTGAGGCATAGGGAATGACTTTCATTCTCTTTCTATCTTCTGCCGTGGTCGGGCTTTGAGTCTTAGTCAATTTCACACCTTGTAACACAGCCAAGAACTCTTTCTTTGACCGTTCCAATTTTTGAACTACTTCATAATATTGTCAAGGTATGTACTCATTGAAAAAAAACTTATCAAGCGTCTTGATCTATCTCTATAGATCTTGATGCTTAATATGTAAGCAGCTTCACCGAGGTCTTTCTTTAAAAAAAAACTCCTTTCAAACACTCCTTTATGCTTTGCAGAATAATTCTACATCATCTCCGATCAACAATATGTCATACATATACTTATCAGGAATGCTGTAGTGCTCCCACTCACTTTCTTGTAAATACAGGCTTCACCGCAAGTCTGTATAAAACTATATGCTTTGATCAACTTATCAAAGCGTATATTCCAACTCCGAGATGCTTGCACCAGTCCATAGATGGATCGCTGGAGCTTGCATATTTAGTTAACACCTTTTGGATCGACAAAACCTTCTAGTTGCATCGTATACAACTCTTCTTTAATAAATCCATTAAGGAATGCAGTTTTGTTTATCCATTTGCCAGATTTCATAAAATGCGGCAATTGCTAACATGATTCGGACAGACTTAAGCATAGATACGAGTGAGAAACTCTCATCATAGTGAACACCTTGAACTTGTCGAAACCTTTTTCGACAAGTCTAGCTTTGTAGATAGTACTACTATCAGCGTCCGTCTTCCTCTTTGAAGATCCATTTAATCTCAATGGCTCACCGATCATTGGGCAAGTCAATCAAACTCCATACTTTGTTCTCATACATGGATCTCATCTCAGATTTCATGGCCTCAAGCCATTTCGCGGAATCTGGGCTCATCATCGCTTCCTCATAGTTCGTAGGTTCGTCATGGTCAAGTAACATGACCTCCATAACTGGATTACCGTACCACTCTGGTGCGGATCTCACTCTAGTTTTACCTACGAGGTTCGGTAGTAACTTGATCTGAAGTTACATGATCATCATCATTAGCTTCCTCACTAATCGGTCTAGTAGTCACAGGAACAGATTTCTGTGATGAACTACTTTCCAATAAGGGAGTAGGTACAGTTACCTCATCAAGTTCTACTTTCCTCCCACTCACTTCTTTCAAGAGAAATTCCTTCTCTAGAAAGGATCCATTCAAAGAAACGAATATCTTGCCTTCGGATCTGTGATAGAAGGTGTACCCAACATTTTCTTTTGGGTATCCTATGAAGACGCACTTCTCCGATTTGGGTTTGAGCTTATCAGGTTGAAACTTTTTCACATAAGCATTGCAACCTCAAACTTTAAGAAACGACAGCTTAGGTTTCTTGCCAAACCATAGTTCATACGGTGTCGTTTCAACGGATTTAGATGGTGCCCTATTTAACGTGAATGCAGCTGTCTCTAATGCATAACCCCAAAACGATAGTGGTAGATCGGTAAGATACATCATAGGTCGCACCATATCTAATAAAGTACGGTTATGACGTTCGGACACACCATTACATTGTGGTGTTCCAGGTGGCGTGAGTAGTGAAACTATTTCACATTGTTTTTAACTGAAGGCCAAACTCGTAACTCAAATACTCTTCTCTACGATCAGATCGTAGAAACTTTATTTTCTTGTTACGATGATTTTTCACTTCACTCTGAAATTCTTTGAACTTTTCAAATGTTTCAGACTTATGTTTGATCAAGTAGATATACTCATATCTGCTCAAATCATCTGTGAAGATCAGAAAATAATGATACCTATCGCGAGCCTCAATATTCATCGGACCACATACATCAGTATGTATGATTTCCAACAAATCTGTTGCTCGCTCCATTGTTCCGAAGAACAGAGTCTTAGTCATCTTGCCCATGAGGCATGGTTCGCAAGCATCAACTGATTCATAATCAAGTGATTCCAAAAGCCCATCAGCATGGAGTTTCTTCATGCGCTTTACACCAATATGACCTAAACGGCAGTGCCAAATAAGTTGCACTTATCATTATTAACTTTGCATCTTTTGGCTTCAATATTATGATTATGTGTATCACTACGATCGAGATCCAACTAACTATTTTCATTGGGTGTGTAACCATATAAGGTTTTATTCATGTAAACAGAACAACAATTTATTCTCTCACTTAAATGAATAACCGTATTACAATAAACATGATCAAATCATATTCATGCTCAACGCAAACACCAAATAACACTTATTTAGGTTCAACACTAATCCCGAAATTATAGGGAGTGTGCGATGATGATCATATCAATCTTGGAACCACTTCCAACACACATCATCAATTCACCCTTAACTAGTCTCTGTTTATTCTGCAACTCCCGTTTCGAGTTACTAATCTTAGCAACTGAACTAGTATCAAATACTGAGGGGTTGCTATAAACACTAGTAAAGTACACATCAATAACATGTATATCAAATATACTTATGTTCACTTTGCCATCCTTCTTATCCGCCAATCACTTGGGGTAGTTCCGCTTCCAGTGACCAGTCCCTTTGCAGTAGAAGCACTTAGTCTCAGGCTTAGGACCAGACTTGGGCTTCTTCACTTGAGCAGCAACTTGCTTGCTGTTCTTCTTGAAGTTCCCCTTCTTCCCTCTGCCCTTTTCTTGAAACTAGTGGTCTTGTCTACCATCAACACTTGATGTTTTTCTCGATTTCTACCTTCATCAATTTCAGCATTACGAAGAGCTTGGGAATCGTTTCTGTTATCCCTTGCATATTATAGTTCATCACGAAGTTCTACTAACTTGGTGATGGTGACTAGAGAATTCTTTCAATCACTATCTTATCTGGAAGATTAACTCCCACTTGATTCAAGCGATTGTAGTACCCAGACAATCTGAGCACATGCTCACTAGTTGAGCGATTCTCCTCCATCTTTTAGCTATAGAACTTGTTGGAGACTTCATATCTCTCAACTCAGGTATTTGCTTGAAATATTAACTTCAACTCCTGGAAAAACTCATATGGTCCATGACGTTCAAAACATCTTTGAAGTCCCGATTCTAAGCCATTAAGCATGGTGCACTAAACTATCAAGTAGTCATCATATTGAGCTAGCCAAACGTTCATAACGTCTGCATATGCTCCTGCAATAGGTCTGTCACCTAGCGGTGCATCAAGGACATAATTTTTTAGTGCAGCAATGAGGATAAACCTCAGATCACGGATCCAATCCGCATCATTGCTACTAACATCTTTCAACACAATTTTCTCTAGGAACATATCAAAATAACCATAGGGAAGCAACAACGCGAGCTATTGATCTACAACATAATTTGCAAAATACTACCAGGACTAAGTTCACGATAAATTTAAGTTCAATTAATCATATTACTTAAGAACTCCCACTTAGATAGACATCCCTCTAATCCTCTAAGTGATCACGTGATCCAAATCAACTAAACCATGTCCGATCATCACGTGAGATGGAGTAGTTTCATTGGTGAACATCACTATGTTGATCATATCTACTATATGATTCACGCTCGACCTTTCGGTCTCCGTGTTCCAAGGCCATATCTGTATATGCTTGGCTCATCAAGAATAACCTGAGTATTCCGCGTGTGCAACTGTTTTGCACCCGTTGTATTTGAACGTAGAGCCTATCACACCCGATCATCATGTGGTGTCTCAGCACGAAAAACTTTCGCAACGGTGCATACTCAGGGAGAACACTTCTTGATAATTAGTGAGAGATCGTCTTAAAATGCTACCGTCAAACTAAGAAAAAATAAGATGTATAAAAGATAAACATCATATGCAATCAAAATATGTGACATGATATGGCCATCATCATCTTGCTCCTTTGATCTCCATCTCCAAAGTACTGTCATGATCTATATCGTCACCGGAATGACACCATGATCTCCATCATCTTGATCTATATCAATGTGTCGTCACGTGGTCGTCTCGCCAACAATTGCTCTTGCAACTATTGCTATCGCATAGCGATAAAGTAAAGCAATTATTGGACGCTTGCATCTTATGCAATAGAGAGACAACCATAAGGATTTTGCCAGTTGCTGATAACTTCAACAAAACATGATCATCTCATACAACAACTTATATCTCATCACGTCTTGACCATATCACATCACAACATGCCCTACAAAAACAAGTTAGACGTCCTCTACTTTGTTGTTGCAAGTTTTACGTGGCTGCTACGGGCTTAGCAAGAACCGTTCTTACCTACGCATCAAAAACCACAACGATAGTTTGTCAAGTTGGTGCTGTTTTAACCTTCGCAAGGACCGGGCGTAGCCACACTCGGTTCAACTAAAGTTGGAGAAACTGTCACCCGCTAGCCACCTTTGTGCAAAGCACGTCGGGAGAACCGGTCTCGCGTAAGCATACGCGTAATGTCGGTCCAGGCCGCTTCGTCCAACAATACTGCCGAACCAAAGTATGACATGCTGGTAAGCAGTATGACTTATATCGCCCACAACTCACTTGTGTTCTACTCGTGCATATAACATCAACACATAAAACCTAGGCTCGGATGCCACTGTTGGGGAACGTAGTAATTTCAAAAATTCTCCTACGCACACGCAAGATCATGGTGATGCATAGCAACGAGAGGGGAGAGTGTGATCTACGTACCCTTGTAGACCGACAGCAGAAGCGTTAGCACAACGCGGTTGATGTAGCCGTACGTCTTCACGGCCCGACCGATCAAGCACCGAAACTACAGCACCTCCGAGTTCTAGCACACGTTCAGCTCGATGACGATCCCCGGCTCCGATCCAGCAAAGTGTCGGGGAAGAGTTCCTTTAGGACGACGGCGTGGTGACGATCTTGATGTACTACCGTCGCAGGGCTTCGCCTAAGCATCGCTACAATATTATCGAGGATTATGGTAGAAGGGGGCACCGCACACGGCTAAGAATATGATCACGTGGATCAACTTGTGTGTCTAGGGGTGCCCCCTGCCCCCGTATATAAAGGAGCAGGGGGAGGTGCGGCCGGCCAGGAGGAGGGCGCGCCAGGAGGAGTCCTACTCCCACCGGGAGTAGGATTCCCCCCCCCCTTTCCTAGTTGGAATAGGATTCGGGAGGGGGAAAGAGGAGAGAGAGAAGGAAGGGGGCGCCGCCCCCCTCTCCTTGTCCTATTCGGACTAGGGGGGAGGGGCGCGCGGCCCAGCCCTGGCCACCTCTCCTCTCTTCCACTAAAGCCCACTAAGGCCCATATACCTCCCGGGGGTTTCCGGTAACCTCCCGGTACTCCGGTAAAATCCCGATTTCACCCGGAACACTTCCGATATCCAAATATAGGCTTCCAATATGTCAATCTTTATGTCTCGACCATTTCGAGACTCCTCGTCATGTTCGTGATCACATCCGGGACTCCGAACAAACTTCGGTACATCAAAATGCATAAACTCATAATATAACTATCATCAAAACCTTAAGCGTGCGGACCCTACGGGTTCGAGAACAATGTAGACATGACCGAGACACGTCTCCGGTCAATAACCAATAGCGGAACCTAGATGCTCATATTGGCTCCCACATATTCTACGAAGATCTTTATCGGTCAGACCGCATAACAACATACGTTGTTCCCTTTGTCATCGGTATGTTACTTGCCCAAGATTCGATCGTCGGTATCTCAATACCTAGTTCAATCTCGTTACTGGCAAGTCTCTTTACTCGTTTTGTAATACATCATCTTGGAACTAACTCATTAGTTGTAATGCTTGCAAGGCTTATGTGATGTGCATTACCGAGAGGGCCCAGAGATACCTCTCCGACAATCGGAGTGACAAATCCTAATCTCGAAAAACGCCAACCCAACATGTACCTTTGGAGACACCTGTAGAGCTCCTTTACAATCACCCAGTTACGTTGTGACGTTTGGTCGCACACAAAGTGTTCCTCCGGCAAACGGGAGTTGCATAATCTCATAGTCATAGGAACATGTATAAGTCATGAAGAAAGCAATAGCAACATACTAAATGATCGGGTGCTAATCTAATGGAATGGGTCATGTTAATCACATCATTCTCCTGATGATGTGACCAAATTAATCAAATAACAACTCTTTTGTTCATGGTTAGGAAACATAACCATCTTCGATTAACGAGCTAGTCAAGTAGAGGCATACTAATGACACTCTGTTTGTCTATGTATTCACACATGTATTATGTTTCCGGTTAATACAATTCTAGCATGAATAATAAACATTTATCATGATATAAGGAAATAAATAATAACTTTATTATTGCCTCTAGGGCATATTTCCTTCACGAAGCACCTGACCTAGGCTTTGGGGGTTAGAACTCGAGGCGGGGGAAGGATTCGATTGAGCACGGGAGGGAAGAAGTAAAGGCCTTGTCCCTTTATAAAGAGGGTGAATATCAAGCGTCCTCCTCGTGGCCGTTTGGGACTTGCCTAAAATCTAGGAGTCCTAGGCGCGGTTGGGTTACCCACGTCCATATTGATGAGAATCCCGTAATAAGGGGAACACGATCTCTACTTTGACAAGACGTGTCAAGAAACCGTCTCGCGTTATGTGCAGGGGCTGGTTGAAGAAAAATGGTTCACATAATTACCGGGCCGTGGCGTGATGTCATGCTGCCGAAACGTGTCTGCAGATTGGATTTGTGGAAATATTACTCTCTCTCTAATGTGGTATGTGGAACTTATTTTGCAGGGTCAGACACTGTCCTTGTATTCAAACTCTTTTGTGGTGTATTCGGAGGAGGAACCCACCTTGCAATGCCGAAGACAACACTGCACGTCGGACTCATCGTCATTGAAGCCTGGTTTAGGGGCTACTAAGGGAGTCCTGGATTAGGGGGTCTCCGGACAACCGGACTATATCCTTTGACCAGACTGTTGGACTATGAAGATACAAGATTGAAGACTTCGTCCCATATCCGGATGGGACTCTACTTGGCGTGGAAGGCAAGCTAAGCAAAACGGATATGTATATCTCCTCTTTTGTAACCGACCTTGTGTAACCCTAGCCCCCTCTAGTGTCTATATAAACCAGAGGGTTTTAGTCCGTAGGACAACATACAATCATACCATAGGCTAGCTTCTAGGGCTTAGCCTCTCTGATCTCGTGGTAGATCAACTCTTGTAATACCCATATTATCAAGTATAATCAAGCAGGACTTAGGGTTTTACCTCCATCAAGAGGGCCCGAACCTGGGTAAAACATCGTGTCCCCTGCCTCCTGTTACCATCCGCCTTAGACGCACAGTTCGGGACCCCCTACCCAAGGTCCGCCGGTTTTGACACCGACACACGTCGGTAGAACTAGTCTCGCGTAAGCGTACGCGTAATATCGGTCTGGGCCACTTCATCCAACAATGCCGTTGAATCAAGAATCAACTAGTGATGGCAAGCAATATGTATATACCCACGCCCACAACTCTTTTGTGTTCTACTCATGCATATAACATCTGCACATAAACCTGGCTCGGATGCCACTGTTGGGGAACGTAGTAATTTCAAAAAAATCCTACGCATACGCAAGATCATGGTGATGCATAGCAACAAGAGGGGAGAGTATGTCTACGTACCCTTGTAGACCGAAAGCGGAAGCGTTTATCAACGCGGTTGATGTAGTCGTACACCTTCACGATCCGTCTCGATTAAGTACCGAACGTACGGCACCTCCGCGTTCAGCACACGTTCAACTCGATGACGTCCTCGCCTTCTTGATCCAGCAAGAGGGGCGAGGTAGTAGATGAGTTCCGGCAGCATGACGGCGTGGTGACGGTGTTGGTGAAGAACAATCTCCGTAGGGCTTCGCCTAAGCACTACGAAAACTATAACGAAGGATAAACTAGAGGGGACGGGGTTGCCGACACACGACTTGGTGTTTCTTGATGTGTCTTGGGTGCTAGCCCTACCCCTCTATTTATATGTTGAGCCTTGGGGTCGAAACTTGGAGTAAAAGCCTCCACAAAGTCGAATTCACCCAAAAGGCAAGAGTCCTTCTCGGACTCCAAGGCCAGACGCCAGGGTTCCCGGTGTCTGGACCCAGACGCCAAGGACCCTGGAGTTTGGCCCCTGGACTCCGCAAAACTTCCTTTTGCGCTTTCCAAAAACCTTGTGGGCTTTCCCCTTTGGTCCAAATAAAGTGTTCTCGTACCCAAACATTTCGGGAAACATCCGGAACCCCTTCCGGTGAATTCTGGAACCCTTCCGGAGACCAAACACTATTATCCCATATACTAAACTTTATCTCCGGACCATTCCGGAGTTCCTCGTCATGTCCGTGATCTTATCCGGAACTCCGAACAACATTCGGTTACCAACATACATAACTCATAAATACTATATCGTCAACGAATGTTAAGCGTGCGGACCCTATGGGTTCGAGAACTATGTAAACATGATCGAGACACTTCTCTGGTCAATAACCAATAGCGGAACCTGGATGCCCATATTGGTTCCTACATATTCTACGAAGATCTTTATCGGTCGAACCGCATAACAATATACGTTGTTCCCTTTGTCATCGGTATGTTACATGCCCGAAATTCAATCGTCGTTATCTCAATACCTAGTTCAATCTCGTTACCGGCAAGTCTCTTTACTCGTTCCACAATACATCATCTCGCAACTAACTTATTAGTTGCATTGCTTGCAAGGATTAAAGTGATGTGCATTACCGAGAGGGCGCAGAGATATTTCTCTGACAATCGGAGTGACAAATCCTAATATCGATCTATGCCAACTCAACAAGTACCATCGGAGACACCTGTAGAGCACCTTTATAATCACCCAGTTACGTTGTGACAATTGGTAGCACACAAAGTGTTCCTCCCGTAATCGGGAGTTGCATAATATCATAGTCATAGGAACATGTATAAGTCATGAAGAAAGCAAAGCAGTAAACGGAATGGGTCAATTCAATCACATTATTCTCTAATGATGTGACCCTGTTAATCAAATGACAACTCATGTCTATGGTTAGGAAACATAACCATCTTTGATTAACGAGCTAGTCAAGTAGAGGCATACTAGTGACACTCTGTTTGTCTATGTATTCACACATGTATTATGTTTCCATTTAATACAATTCTAGCATGAATAATAAACATTTATCATGATATAAGGAAATAAATAATAACTTTATTATTGCCTCTAGGGCATATTTCCTTCAATAAGGTCATTCAAGTGTGCTTATTATCACAATAGTGCATTTTTCCTATGTTTACCTAATCACATGGTTCATAAGATTGCTTTAATTATGGTGGTCTTATGATACTAAGGAGCATTAACTAATAATTATGGCGGAATTGGAGGTGGTCATGGGTTTGAAAAGATTATGGGGGTGAAGCTACACAATAAAATAGATGACTAATTATGATCTCAAAACTATGGCATCCAAGCCAAGTAGCCATGTTGCATTACACAACTAATATATTTGGGCGAAAGCACAAAATGACAGTGTTGAAAAATGAGCTCAAGTAGATAAAGATCAATATTACCTCCATTTCAAAACAGAAGTTGCTCTAAAAAGTTTGCGGTCAAACTTCCATAACTTTGACTACCTTATATAAATACATAATTAAACCCATCCAAAAATAATAATAATCAATTCCTTGTCTTTTTTAAACATCAGTACAGACACAAGCGCTCATATACACGCGCATACATTCACCCCTATGAACGGACACACGCACACCCTACTCCTATGAGCACCTCCGAAAGACTGAGCCGACATATCATCTTGAGATTTACGAAGTCACCGTAGGCGCCTCGTCGTCGACGGGAACGTCTCCTCCCACTGAATGCGCATCGCCGGAAATCCTGAAATAATCTAGGAATAAATGCAGCACTAGGATTTGAACCCTGGTGCTAGGGATACCACAGTTTCTCTAACCATCCGACCACAGGTTGATTCGCATAATCAATTCGTTGTTAGAAACAGAGACGCATACAAAAAAAGTTTTGGTAAAAGTGGTGGCTTAGAGATTGTACCCATGCATGTCTAAAATGTTAAATGAGACAAGGTAAAATTGTTTTTTTTTACTTTTTACAGCCACTTCACTAAGCATTAGAACTAATATATGTCCTCTTGATCACCACGATGATCTAAAATTATGAATTTCGATATAATGTTCGTAATGACATACCTTATTTAGTTCTTATATGTTAATAGCATGTATGATCAGGCATGAAAAAGGTGAATTAAGCTACAAAATCTCATCATAAATAAAGTACACGATTGCTAGACCCCACAAGCAAGATACTAGGATGTATTGATCTGTTGAACCTTATTATTACATAACATAGCCATTGATCAGATGAACATATATTATATAAATGGAATATTCTCAATATATCCTCATAATAAACATTATATGGTTATTGCTTTGTTAGAACATTCTTATTATTTGTACCATATGAACTAATCACGCGTTTGTTTGCTGACATCAAGCTCAATCAGGCCCACGCGGAAAGAAAATTGGTTTCTGGTTGCCTGGCCTACACCAGATTCTTGACCCGCACGAACCTTAAAGCACTCCTCAGTTAGGCCTGCTAGGAACGGACGAATCAGCCGTTCCCAGCAAGCCTGGCTCGAGCAGAGGAGGGGAACGCGGTGGTGACCACCTGCGTCCATGGAGATGGCACGAGCTCGCGCACGTCTCCGAAAAAGCGATGGGAGGATTTTGCGTCACCGCCCACCGAATCGATCACCATATATAGCCAGCCTCACCTCACTGCCAAACTCCCGCCACCATTTCCCCCTCTCGAGCTTTTCCTCCGGCGTTGATCAACATCGACGACCACCTCCGTCCACCGGTTGACGGCGATTCTACTCCTCCTCTTGCCTGACGTGTTCAGCGCCTCCTTCGCGGCTGGTCCGATGGCATCTGTGAGTTCAGTCAGCCCCTTCTATCTACTAGTTCTAGCTAGATCTGTAAGCTTGTGGTAGGGTTAGATCTGTGATCATGTTGTAGCATTGTACACCGCCTATCCGTGTGAGAGTGATGTGTTGGTAGCTAGTGGTGATGGATTTGAAGCATGCTAGGAGTTGTTTCCATGTCGGCAATGATTGATAGCTAGTGGTATCTGGGACTGGGAGGTCCCTAGACCGAACGTTTGGACATTATCGGCGTCCATACATATTATAGGATTTGAATGTTTTTCTAATCCTTCCTTTTTTCTACTCCTACATTTTAGAATGATGCGAATCAATAAGGTGTTGTTTTGAAGAAGGTGGTCTAGCGGAAGAAGAAAGTTCTGCGGGGCTAGCCTAGCCCAACGAACGAGTATGATGCAAGAGGCCGGTCTGGAGACATGACCCGAGTCCGACTCGAGCCGCGGCTCCTGGGTCTCTAGGGTTGCGCCTGGAGGTATATACGGCAGCCGCCGCAACCTCCTCCCCTTCGTTTCAGATCCTGCGAGAGAGACAGAAAAATCCCCAATCCACCAAACCCTAGCCTACCAGGAGAGGTCGGCGACAGAGATCCTGCGATTGCTAGCGAGGAGATGCAGTTTGCCATGCCGGAGGAGCAGGCGGAGGCGTTCGTCAAGGCCAGGGCAGAGCCAGAGGCGGCGATACTCAAGGCCAAGAAGGCCAAGGTGGAGAAGGGGGCGGCGATCCTCAAGGCCAAGTCCAAGGCGGGAAAGGGGCCGGCGATCCTCAACGCCAAGGCCACGGCGGACAAGGGGGCGGCGATCCTCAAGGCCAAGGCGGAGGCGGCGAAGGAGGCGGCGCTCATCAAGGCCAAGGCAGAGGCGGCGAAGGAGGACGGGATCATCAAGGCCAGCTGCTGCGGCTCGGACGAGGGCGATTTGCCCTACGACAAGGTGTACCAGCTGCTGCGGTGGGATATCTTTATGAAGGTGCAGGAGGCTCGCTTCCCTGACATGAAGTACCGGGTCTACCAGCCTGGGGAATACACCGGCGACGAGACGTCCGACTCCCATGATGAGCAGGAGTTCTACCCACTACAGGAAAATCCAGGTTTCCCGTGTGTTAGCCTATAAGCCGAGCGCTTTTTTTCGGGCACCTGGCTTATGGTCATCTATAAGCTGAGTTTCACAAAAAAGATCACGGCTTATATGAAACACATGGTATCTATGGGAAAAGGCACCCGGCTTACAGCACACACTCGGTAAAGACATCTGCCACGTGTCTGCAACGGTAGTGGTTGACGGCGCTATCACGGAGCAGCCTATAAGCCGTGTGTCCGAAGTAGGCACTCGGCTTATAGGACATATAAGCCGTGTGTCCGAAGCAGGCACTCGGCTTATAGGACATATAAGCCGTGTGCCCGATGAAATCACTAGGCTTACATTTTTGCGGATTTTTTACAACGAGTAACATTTGTGCGAAATTAGTTTAGGATGGTTTTCATTGCATTTATATTTACTACTTAATTAGTATTATTATTCTAACCTATTTTCTGTTGACTAGTTTTCACGGGTCTTATTTGTGAAATTATTAATTTAACGCCACTTTAATATTTTCATGACTCTTTCAATACCCTAGCGTACCCGTCACCACACTTCTAGACGTCTAAGAGGCCCCAACGCAAGATTTGGCAGCATGGCTAGCCCCCGGAAGCCGTCGGTCACAATCGTACACGCGAAGATCAATCCGCATAGAGGGAACTGTTCAGATACTTCTGCATCACCAAATATTATGAAAAATTACCATCTGTCCTATATCACATGTGCCCATGCCGTGTAAGAAAATCATGATTTTATCGCGCTCCGAGTGTTCAATAATATTCACTCCGCACCGTTATCGCAGAACGTTTACTATACCCTGTCATCGCTGTTTGTGAGGGGGGCCACACCTGGAGCCATGTGCTGCCTCCTCAGACATGCCACCACCACACCTTAAGGCATGTATGAGGGCCCCGTGCAATGATCCGATGGCAT
>NC_041392.1:690833896-690838048 GCF_002162155.2 Triticum dicoccoides | reverse complement strand
GCCAAACCCTGGAGCGGTTGACCAGGATATCTAACCCTTTGACTTTCGCTGGATGGACTTTGACTAATGGACCTCACCACCCGGTTGTGGTAGGTCAGCCCATAAGAACACTTCGGAACAAGGTCCGGGCCAAACCCACCGCAAGATTCCCTCAGTGTCGACCCGACACGACCGTTTCCCCCCTCCAGGTGCCGCCGGTGGCGCCGTCCGTGAAGGGGTCACACTCCGGAGACGCGTGCCGGGTGTTGACACCCGCCACCACACCTCTAGACGTGTGAGAAGCCCCGACGCAAGATCTGGCGGCATGGCTAGCCCCCGGAGGCCGCCGGCCACAATCGTAGACACGCAAGAGCAATCCGCGTAGAGGGAAGTGTTCAGATACTTCTGCATCACCAAAAAATATGAAAAATTACCATCCGTCCTATATCACATGTTCCCATGCCGTGTAAGAAAATCATGATTTTATCGCGCTCCGAGAGTATTCAATAATATTCACGCCGCCCCGTTACCGCAGAATGTTTACTATACCGTGTCATCATCGTCCGTGAGGGGGGGGGGGCACACCCCGGAGCCGCGTGTTACCTCTTCAGACATGCCACCACACCTTAAGGCATGTATGAGGGCCCCGCGTGATGCTCCCGTGTCATTGTTACCCCCCAAGGCCCCCGTCTCGCCAAACCCTGCAATAGTTGACCAGGAGATCTAACCCTTTGACTTTTGCCGGACGGGCTTTGACCAATGGACCTCTCCACCCGGTTGTGGCAGGTCAGCCCATAGGAACACTTCGGAACAAGGTCTGGGCCAAACCCACCGCAAGATTCCCTCTGTGTCAACCCGACGCGTCCGTTACCCCCCTCCAGGTGCCGGTGGCGGCGCCGTCCGTGAAGGGGGTTGATACGTCCATTTTGCATCATGCTTTTATATCGATATTTATCGCATTATGGACTGTTATTTCACTTTATGCCACAATACTTATGGCTATTTTCTCTTATTTTACAAGGTTTACATAAAGAGGGAGAATGCCGGCAGCTGGAATTCTGGTCTGGAAAAGGAGCAAATATTAGAGACCTATTCTGCGCAACTCCAAAAGTCCTGAAACTCCATGGAACATCTTAAAAGAAATAAAGAAAAATCCACGCCAAAGATGAAGGACAGGGGGCCCACACCCTTCTCACGAGGGTGGGGGCGCCCCCCCTATGGCGCGCCCCCTACCTCGTGGGCCCCCTGGTGGCTCTCCGATGCCCATCTTCTCCTATATAAGGTCTTTTGATGAGAAAAAATAGAGAGGAACTTTTCGGGATGAGACTCCGCCGCCACGAGGCGGAACCTTGGCGGATCCAATCTAGAGCTCCGGCATAGCTGTTCTGCCGGGGAAACTTCCCTCCGGGAGGGGGAAATCATCACCATCGTCATCACCAACGCTCCTCTCATCGGGAGAGGGCAATCTCCATCAACATCTTCACCAGCACCATCTCATCTCCAAACCCTAGTTCATCTCTTGTATCCAATTCTTGTCTCAAAGTCCGGGATTGGTGCTAGTACGTTGCTAGTAGTGTTGATTACTCCTTGTAGTTGATGCTAGTTGGTTTAATTGGTGGAAGATCATATGTTCAGATCCTATATGCATATTATTACCCCTCTGATTATGAACATGAATATGCTTTGTGAGTAATTATGTTCGTTCCTGAGGACAAGGGAGAAGTCTTGCTATGAGTAGTCATGTGAATTTGGTATTCGTTTGATATTTTGATAAGATGTATGTTGTCTAACCTCTAGTGGTGTTATGTGAACATCGACTACAAAACACTTCACCATTATTTGGGCCTAGAGAAGGCATTGGGAAGTAATAAGTAGATGATGGGTTGCTAGAGTGACAGAAGCTTAAACCCTAGTTTATGTGTTGCTTCATAAGGGGCTGATTTGGATCCATATGTTTCATGCTATGGTTAGGTTTACCTTAATACTTCTGTTGTAGTTGCGGATGCTTGCAATAGAGGTTAATCATAAGTGGGATGCTTGTTCAAGTAAGAACAACACCCAAGCACCGGTCCACCCACATATCAAATTATCAAAGTATCGAGCGCGAATCATATGAACATGATGAAAACTAGCTTGATGATATTCCCATGTGTCCTCGGGAGCGCTTTTCCTATTATAAGAGTTTGTTCCGGCTTGTCCTTTGCTACAAAAGGATTGGGCCATCTTGCTGCACTTTATTTACTTTTGTTACTTGTTGCTCGTTACAACCTATCTTATCACAAAACTATCTGTTACCACTTATTTCAGTACTTACAGAGAATACCTTGCTGAAAACCGCTTATCATTTCCTTCTGCTCCTCGTTGGGTTCGACACTCTTACTTATCGAAAGGACTACGATAGATCCCCTATACTTGTGGGTCATCAGGGGTCACACTCCAAAGACGCGTAGAGGGAAGTGTTCAGATACTTCTGCATCACCAAAAATCATGAAAAATTACCATCTGTCCTATATCACATGTGCCCACGCCCTGTAAGATAATCATGATTTTATCGCGCTCCGAGTATCCAATAATATTCACGCCGCACTATTACCGCAGAACATTTACTATACCGTGTCATCGTTGTCCGTGAGGAGGGCACACCCCGGAGCCGCGTGCTACCTCTTCAGACATGCCACCACACCTTAAGGCATGTATGAGGGGCCCGTGTGATGCTTCGATAGCATTGCTACCCCCAAGGCCCCCGTCCCGCCCAACCCTGTAGCGGCTGACCAGGAGATCTAACCCTTTGACTTTCGCCGGACGGGCTTTGACCAATGGACCTCTCCACCCAGTTGTGGTAGGTCAGCCCATAGGAACACTTCGGAACAAGGTCCGTGCCAAACCCACCGCAAGATTGCCTCCGTGTCAACCCGACGCGGCCGTTTCTCCCCCTGCAATTTCTGGCGCCGAAACACTATAGTGCAATAAATGTCTCAAAATATACTAGGCGGGTCCGAAAAATGCGTGGGCCTGACATGTGTCGTTCGATGACCTTCTTTGAGAGCACTAGAAGTTCCAAGGCCAACGGAGCAACAGGGCCCACACTACTTTCACAAACACGACTCGTTCCCTCTCGGTACCTAGAGATTACATCGGAGATGTCGTGGTTTACAAGCGGCCTCATGTGAGGCCTACTCGAAACAGGCCAAAACTTTTACCACACCCTACAGGGGCCATGTGATGACACCATGCCAGTTCTCGAGGGTTTCTGGCATTATATAATTTTCCAGGGATTTAAGCGGTTGGATCAAGCATGGAGCCGAGGTAATTTTGCCCCCCGGTGGCTGGGCCTGCCCCCCTCGCCTGCAAAAGGCCTACGCATGTCGCAAAGACATCACATAGGATTTTATATGCCGCTTCTGGGCATGATTTCATGTGCCGCCTTGCAGATCTGCAATTTCCGGCTCCGAAACCCTAACAGTGCAATAAATGTCTCAAATATTCTAGGCGGGTCCGAAAAATACGGGGGCCTGACACGTGTCATTCGATGGCCTTCTTTGAGAGCACGAGAAGTTTCGAGGCCAACTGAGCAATAGGGCCCACACTTCCTTCACAAAACCAACTCGTTCCCTCTCGATACCTAGAGACTACATCGAAGATGGTGTGGTTTACAAGCGGCCACATGTGAGGTCTACTTGAAACACGCCCAAACTTTTACCGGAATATTGACCGATATTTTAAAGCGTGGAAATAATGAAATAAGGGGAGAGAGTATCATTTATAAAAACAATGAAATAAAAATAGAATAAGAATACAATAAAAAGAAAACTAAAATAAGTATCATAAAAATACAATAAAATGAAACACATAAATTATTAAAAGTAAAATTAATAAACTTTTTGTATTGAAATAAAAAATAAAAAAATATATAAACCGTGTGTTTTTTCCTATGGCACTAGGCTTACCCTTCTGCACCAGGCTTATGAGTGAGCGCAGGACTTAGCGAAAATAGACGCGCGAAGACCTTATTTTGGCCCAAATCGACCCGCCCACTATCTCTTCCCTGCGCCTCCCCTGTCTCAACCCCGCGCCCTCCCCTGTCTCCCCCCACGCGCCGCTCCTCTCCTCGCGCCGCCGCCCACCCTCCATCCACCGTCCGCCTTGCCATCACCCCACCCGGCGCCGCCCTCT
>NC_041392.1:690829106-690833487 GCF_002162155.2 Triticum dicoccoides | reverse complement strand
TCTCTCTCTCTCTCTCTCTCTGACAGCACCTTTCTCTGTTGACCAGGGCCCAGCTCCTCAGGCGGCAAGGTGCTCCAGCGTGCCCCTGCTGATCTCCTGCTCGTGGAACAACTGCATCAGCAGGAACACATGCTGCATCTGGTTTTGGTTCCCCTCCCTCCCACAATTGCATCTTCAGAACACCTGCATCACACACATACACACAGTGCTCAGGGTTCATAAAAAGGGGAACACGGCACCCCGCACACACCGCCGACCGAATTCCCACCGTACTACCTGGGCAGCACTGTCGCCGTCGTGCGTGGGGAAACCAGCACTGTACCAAGGTCAAGTGCACCGAGCTTGTCCATTGTGGTTTAGACCAGCTTTTGCCTTTCCTTGAATTCTCTTGTTCATATTTATGCATGTTTCCTGATTCCCCTTTTCTCATCTGTGATGTGATGCTCATACGAAAAGGAAGAGTAAGAAGAAATCTATGAAAGATGGTAAATTGGCAATAGAAGAACATGTAGGTGTAGATGCTGGTTGATGCTGGCACTTGGACTGTGAGAGTAAATAGCCATGGGTAGCCTAGCCGGCTCCCCCTGGCCCTTCTGAAAAAAGTTACAAGCCCGCCCGGCTCTCAAGAATCCAAGACGTGGGGCCGTCTTCCCCTAGCTGGCTGCAGCCCAGGCCGGCTTTCGGAAGGCGGTCCGACTTTCGCCCTCATGAGAAGGCCGAATCCAAGAAGCCGGCCATGAGAAGGACGACTCCAAGAAGCCGGCTCCCCATAAAGCGGTCAAGACCGTACCCACAAAGTTTGCACCCACCTAACGGAGGTGCGATGGGGTGTGGCTACAGTAAAGCCTGCCACCCCCGAATCCTGGAGCACGCCTGGCACAGTGCGCCGTGCGGGGTAGGCGTGACCCGTCCGGCGCAACACTGTTGCCATGCTAACTCTGACATCACCCACGGCGGGCCGCCAGCATGGCCCATCGACGGTGGGCCCCTTCGAGCAGAGAGACGCCCGAAGGCGGCCACGCCTCCAACTAGTCGGCCCAAGACAGAGCCGGCTCCCCGTAGCCGGCTTGCCGCCTCCCTCGAGGAAGACGCCCCATTAAGGAGACAAGACGCGGTAAGGCTACATCGATCGCCCGACAGGCGGCGGTACTGTAGCCGCGCTTACCACGATGAAGCTCACGTCAACAAGATAAAGCCACAGTGACCAGCCACCGACCAGGCCCTGGGCAGTGGGGCCTGCCTGTCGACCAAGGAGCTGGCAGCCGGCGGGACCCACTAGTCGGCGGGCCCCAGCAGCCGGCGCAGAAGCCGGCGAGCGCAGTCACAGACGGCTGGGCCCCGTGCCCAGCCGGATTACCATTGTACCCCCGAGGGTAGGCCTATATAAACCCCTCGAAGCACCCATGCAAAGGGTTGGACCCCCTGCTAGTTCTAGACACCACGCAAGGAGAAGAAGCAGGCTAGCCGTGCCCTTTCTTCCTCCTCCCTCCCCCAAAAAAAACAGCTCAGGGAGCATTGTGTAGCTACTTGATTCATCGAGTGAGCATGCGGAGACCCCGCAGAGCAGCAGTAGGGGTGTTATCTCCTCGGAGAACCCCGAAGCTGGCTAAGATCCACCTGCGTGCATGTCTTCGCCTCATCCCGCTTCCAGGCACCGGCGATGTCTTACTGGTTCCCACAAAGATAAGCCACCCATTGGCATATGTCGCACCCACCACCCGACATTTGGCGCCCACCGTGGGGCCAGGCGCACCGTCGTACGGAGACCTGTTCTGGACGGGAACCCTCTTCCTCCCCAGCGAGCGTAGCCAGCCCGGCACGCCTGATGGCGCTTGCCACGACGCCCTGCAAGGCGTCACCAGCATCCGCGCGGCAAGCGGCCTCGCCGATCTCCCCAACGAGGCCTTCATCTCCGACGAGCTCGCCTCCGATGCGGGCACTGACCGCCTCGCCAACCTTCTCGGCCAGCTCCATGTGTCCAGCGAGCCCGCTGCGGACCTGGAGTCGGTTGGCTCCACCAACCCGATGCCTGTCGACTCCGACACGGCCTCCAACGACACCTTCCCCACCAATGTCACGATCTACGACGACCCGCTTCCTCGAGCCGATGGCTGCGATGCTGTCACCGCCGAAGTGATGGTTGTCGGTCACGGTGGCCTGGCCGACGAGAGCGCCCACGATGCCTCGTGCGCGGTGGCCCACGACTTGTCCGCTCCTCTCCCGGCCGACGCCGACGATGAAGCACTGGAAGCATGCCGCCTTGCCCTCCTCGCAGAGGGTCGGAGGCTGGCCTCCGTAAGACGCCTCACTGAGGCCTACCAGCGTGAAGCTGACCGCGCCGCCTTCGGCACGCGGGCCTCGGGCGGGCCAAGCCGGGCCGGCCTTGTCAAGCAACGCGGCGCCGTCATCGCCGACACGCTGGGAGTCGATCGCCTGGTCTATGTCACTCCGCTCAAGAACTTGCGTGCCGCCCAGGCGGCCGTAGACGAGCTGGACGGCCTGGAGGCCGAAGACCTTCCCCACATGACCCGGCGCATCCAGCAATTGATTGACGCCGCCGCGCAGTGGCACGAAGCCGACGCTCGCGCGGAAAGCCTTCCCCTGCGCCGAGAACACGGCGCGACGTCCCGGACGCCGACTACGAGCAATACCCGCGCGCGACGCGAGAAGGAGTCGGCTACCAGCCGCAGCCGGACCCAGATCTCCATCGAGCGGGACGCGGACGGTCACCCCCGAGCCATGGAATGGCGGGGCGACCCGCCTCCGCCTCCGCCCCGTGGAGAGAGATATCCCGCCTCGCCGCCGGTGGCGCATCCGACTCTCAGCGGCCGGCTGGGCCGCCGCGAAGGAATCGGCAAGAACGACGCCCGCCATCGGATCGACCGCCTGGTGCGATCCCTGGCATTGGAAGAAGAAGACGATGTTGGACCGCCTTGTTTTGGCCCCCACATCCGCGATGAGCCCTTCCCCAAAGGGTTCTCGCTCCCAAGAGACACGCCCAAGTACAACGGCTCCGTGAAGCCGGAAGATTGGTTGATCGACTACTCCACCGCAGTTAGCATAGCCAACGGCAACCGGCGCGTCGCCGTGAAGTACGTGCCCCTCATGCTGCAGGGCACGGCGCGGACCTGGCTCAACAGCCTCAAGCCGCGTAGCATCAACAGCTGGCTAGACTTCACAGAAGCCTTCATCCGCAACTTCACCAGCACCTACAAGCGGGCTCCCAAGCCCAGACAGCTTTCCTTGTGCGTACAAGGCCCCGCCGAGTCCACTCGCGATTACCTCACGCGTTGGGCCGAGCTCCGCAACTCCTGTGAAGGGGTGCACGAGGTACAAGCCATAGAGTACTTCACAGCCGGATGCCGAGAAGGCACCCTCCTCAAGCACAAGCTCCTCTGCGACGAGCCGGCTACCCTCGACGAGCTTCTGGACATAGCGGACAAGTACGCCACCGCCGACTCCTCGATGAAGACCGAGCTTCGGGTAGACGCGTCCGGAAAGGTACTCAACCCGGCACCCAAGACACCGGCTGGGAATTCTGGTCGACAGCCCAACTCGAACGACAACAAGCGCAAGGGCCCCGCGCCGCCTCCCGCCAGCCGGCAGGTGGCCACAGTCGAAGACGCACCGTCCGAAGAACGACCGGCGCCCAAGAAGCCCAAGGGCGGCAGGCCGGCTTGGCAGCCCGCGTTCTCCTACGAGCAAACCCTCGATGCCCCTTGCAAGTTCCACAGCGGCGCGAAGCCGTCCAACCACATGACCCGGAAGTGCAACTGGCTCACCCGAATCTCTAAGGGTGAGGGGCTCTTGCCACCTCCACCTGTCGGCCCGCCGCCTCCGCCTCCACCGCCTCCGGCCGCTCGGCCCGCAGTCGGAGCCGTGCATGACGAGTTCCCTGATGAACAAGCAACCTACATCGTCTTTACAAGCCAGCCCGAAGACCGGCTGTGACGCCCGGGTAATTAAGCTACAGTGATCCTCTGCTAATGGTGCCACGTCACCTCGTTTATAGTTGTCAATCTCGAGTTAGTTCGAAACCGATTCAAATTCAAATTCAAAAATATGCAAACAATAAAAGTTTTCAAATATTAAAACTAAAATGATCGGAGTGAACCAAATATTGCATAGATAATAATGGTGGGGAAACCAACATTTCTTATAATATTTAATTTCACTAAAATAACCAAAGCTTAGGGCAAAACAATTACTTTAATGCCTTTTATAAAGATATAGTAATATAACTAAATTAATAGTGTGCCAAAATAATTATGGCAGAGGCCTAGTTAGTAATACTAATTTAGGTGCTAACTTGGTATTTTATAAAAAGAAATTAATAGAGACTTTAAATGAAAACAGTAAAGAAATAAAAGAGAAATAATAA
>NC_041392.1:690807664-690822313 GCF_002162155.2 Triticum dicoccoides | reverse complement strand
ACCCAACCCATATTTCGGGTGCACCTTTCAACCAATGTTTAATTGTGTATGTTTTCCTCAAGCATACATCATTATACCATTTGATCTGACAAATGTTATCTCTTTGTTCACATAATTGTGGAAATCCATCTTTTGTTAATCTCGATGAATTGTCGCTGATTCCACCAGCCACCTCCTCATCCTCTCATTGGTTTACCGATGAACTCTTGTTTCGGAACTGGCTTCCATGGTTCATCTCCCGAGAATCTTCGATGTCATCTCGTCAATTTGTATCGCACCTTTTCTCCTCAAGCATCGTGAGCTTGAGGTATCATGAAACCAATCGGATCTGAATCTCGGTCAGATATGATGGTAGGGACAACTTTCCAAGAGTTATGATGTTGGTCCTTTGATGACCTGGTAACATGATGTCATGCCTAGCACCCCCCCCCCGGCTGGAGGACCTATCCTTATAGATTCCTTTTCAGCAAGGTTATCCGTTCATCCATGAGGAAATTGTAAGACTTATTCTACAAGTTATTCCTGATGGATCCTTCGTGTTTCCAAAGTCTGATCTTCACATGAAGACCATGTCAATGCTATCTCAAAGCATGTCAATGGTACTCCGATTTTCAACAAGACCATTTGAAGCCCAATGTTAAATGTTTCTTGCTCAATTACCCAAACACCGTTGTATGGGCAATATCATGAAAATTCTCTCCCCTACCTAAAGAGTTTTCTACATTATATCCTGACATGGATATCATGCTCTGCTTGTCCTTGGGAAGGATATACCCTTGAAATATGTGTTTAAACATAATTTCCTTTCCATTGTTCTGTTTAATCTGATAATCATATGTCCTTTCCATTGTTTGGTTTAACCTTTCTTGAGGTCTATATGATCTAAGCAGTAATATTCTTCTGCTTATGTAAACACCTTGGTGTACGACCGTGTCAGTAAGACCCTGTTACTATTGTTGATGACATTTCGGTAGCCACCGATGGACGAGAACCTTGCCTATTGGCCCGCCTCGTTCAACGAGCAGGAAAATGGTTCTCTTCGTCCCTCGCCCTTGGTACCGATGTTGTTGCCGACATAACCGACAGACTATCCTCTGGCATGCCTTGCTTACATGATCGTGCAAGATGTCACTGTCCTTCCTACTTTTAATCCACATGGTGGGCCCATAACCCACAGTTCCACAGGATCGAAACCTGACTCTCCTGTACCCCCCTGTACCCAAGGTTGTTCCTCGCGCGTGGCCTCGTATGTAACTCATGAGCCACCTTCAATCTGGTATCAGACAAATACTTATTCTCGTGGCTTCGAACCCCTTTCACGCCACATATCAGACATCGAACGATTGCCTGCCCGCTCGAAACTTCCCAGGATACCTCCTTACTCTGCTCTTGATATTTTCTTAAGTTTCAATTCGAGAGTTACTTCCGCCACCCTCCCCGATGTTATCGACCAGATAGTCAAACCTGCAGAGGTCCATTCTCTCGGAATACCCACCCTTTATCCTTTCGTAAGTACGATGGAACCCCGAAGAAAGGACGACAAACTTCATCATGATGACCTGAAGGAGAGGACTGAAGACATCAATGTAATGGGTCGACCTCTTCGAGAAGAGCTACTATGATCGAGAAGAATCGTTAGAATTTCGTAACCAGACCCCTTCCCCCTTATAACCGATCCTAAATCTCGGGACGAGATTTCTTGTAGTGGAGGAGAATTGTGACGCCCGGGTAATTAAGCTACAGTGATTCCCCGCTAATGATGCCACGTCACCACGGTTACTGTGATAAACTCTCGATAGTTCAGAACCGAAACAAATTCAAAATTTAAATAAAAGAAAACAATAAAAGTTTTTAAAAATTAAAATAAAAATGTTCGGTGGTTGCCAAATATTACAAAGATAATTATGGTGTAAGGTTCACAATTTTATAAAATGCCTAAGTGTTTATAAATAAATAAAAACAGAAAAGAAAATAAAAAAAAAAGAAAAGGAAAGGAAAGGAAAAGTTTAATTAAATATAAAATAAAAATAAGTAAATAATAAAATAAATAAAAACAATAAATATAATTAATAAAATTAAAAATGATTTAATAAAATTAATTATTAAGTAATTAATTAATTAATTAATTAATTAATTAAGTTAATTAATCCTAATTAGATTAACCTAAACCCTAATTAATTTAATTAGAGAATGACAGGTGGGTCCCACTGGACCCACATGTCAGGGTTGACTCAGTCAACCCCTGTTGACTGCTGACGTCAGCATGACATCATGCTGACGTCATAAATACATTTTTTTCGAATTAATTAAATAAATAATTAAATTCCAAAATTATTAAAATCTTTTAAAAATCATATCTTTTAATCCGTAACTCGGATTAAAATATTTTCAACATGAAAGTTGCTCAGAACGACGAGACGAATCCGGATACGCAGTCCGTTCGTCCGCCACACACCCCTAACCTATCGAACTCGCAACTTTCCCCCTCCGGCTCCTCTGCCCGGAAACACGAAACACCGGGAATACTTTCCCGGATGTTTTCCCCCTTCACCGGTATCACCTACTACCGCGTTAGGGCACACCGAACACCGCGTATTGCCTTGTTATATTTTGTGATGCTTTGTTTGCTCTGTATTCATTATTTCTTCCCCCTCTTCTCTCCGGTAGACTACGAGACCGACGCTGCTGCTGACCAGTTCGACTACGGAGTTGACGACCCCTCTCTCTTGCCAGAGCAACCAGGCAAGCCCCCCCCTTGATCACCAGATATCGCCTATTCTCCTCTATACTGCTTGCATTAGAGTAGTGTAGCATGTTACTGCTTTCGTTAATCCTATTCTGATGCATAGCCTGACATTGTCGCTACATCTGTTAATACCTTACCTACAATCCTAAATGCTTAGTATAGGGTGCTAGTTTATCATCATTGGCCCTACATTCTTGTCAGTCTGCCTTGCTATACTATCGGGCCGTGATCACTTGGGAGGTGATCACGGGTATATACTATACATACATACATACTATACTGATGGTGACTAAAGTCGGGTCAGCTCATTGAGTACCCGCAAGTGATTCTGACGAGGGGGCTGAAAGGACAGGTGGCTCCATCCCGGTAGAGGTGGGCCTGGGTTCCCGACGGCCCCCGACTATTACTTTGTGGCGGAGCGGCAGGGCAGGTTGAGACCACCTAGGAGACAGGTGGGCCTGGCCCTGTTCGGCGTTCGCGGACACTTAACACGCTTAACGAGATCTTGGTATTTGATCTGAGTCTGGCTACGAGCCTATACGCACTAACCATCTACGTGGGAGTAGTTATGGGTATCCCGACGTCGTGGTATCAGCCGAAGCACTTCAGACGTCAGCGACGGAGCGGCGCGCGCCGAATTGGACTAGAACGCCACTAGGCTAGGTCTGCTTTCGGCCGCCCTCGCAACGTGCAGGTGTGCTATGGGCGATGGGCCCAGACCCCTGTGCGCTTAGGTTTAGACCGGCGTGCTGGCCTCTCTGTTTTGCCTAGGTGGGGCTGCGACGTGTTGATCTTCCGAGGCCGGGCATGACCCAGGAAAGTGTGTCCGGCCAAATGGGATCGAGCGTGTTGGGCTATGTGGTGCACCCCTGCAGGGAAGTTAATCTATTCGAATAGCCGTGATCTTCGGTAACAGGACGACTTGGAGTTGTACCTTGACCTTATGACAACTAGAACCGGATACTTAATAAAACACACCCTTCCAAGTGTCAGATACAACCCGGTGATCGCTTTTCCGCAGGGCGACGAGGAGAGGATCGCCGGGTAGGATTATGCTACTCGAGATGCTACTTGGAGATGTTACTTGGAGATGCTACTTGGAGGACTTCAGTCTACTCTCTTCTACATGCTGTAAGACGGAGGCTGCCAGAAGCGTAGTCTTCGACAGGATTAGCTATCCCCCTTTTATTCTGGCATTCTGCAGTTCAGTCCACCGATATGCCCTTTACACATATACCCATGCATATGTAGTGTAGTTCCTTGCTTGCGAGTACTTTGGATGAGTACTCACGGTTGCTTTCTCCCCCCTTTTTCCCCTTTTCCTTTCTTCTGGTTGTCGCAACCAGATGCTGGAGTCCAGGAGCCAGGCGCCACCGTCGACGACGACCCCTACTACACCGGAGGTGCCCCTACTACGTGCAGCCCGTTGACGACGTCCAGGAGTAGTTTAGGAGGATCCCAGGCAGGAGGCCTGCGCCTCTTTCGATCTGTATCCCAGTTTGTGCTAGCCTTCTTAAGGCAAACTTGTTTAACTTATGTCTGTACTCAGATATTGTTGCTTCCGCTGACTCGTCTATGATCGAGCACTTGTATTCGAGCCCTCGAGGCCCCTGGCTTGTATTATCATGCTTGTATGACTTATTTTATTTGTAGAGTTGTGTTGTGATATCTTCCCGTGAGTCCCTGATCTTGATCGTACACATTTGCATGCATGATTAGTGTACGGTCAAATCGGGGGCGTCACACCGGCGCAGCAAACGCCAAGAGCGCCAGGAAGTTGGCGTGGTCGCTCCCAACCCCGCTGGACACATGCATTGGTCAGAAAAGCCCATCAGTTGGAGCCGGGCCGACCATCTGGAGGTGATGCCATCTCCCGGCTCTTATGCTTTGGTCCTGGAAGCCACCCTTGCAACGGACAGACGCGCCGCCCGCTTCTCCCGCGTGTTGATAGACGGCGGGAGCAGCATCAACATCCTGTATCGTGACACCCTGGAGAAGTTGAACATCAAGACAAAACAGCTCACGCCCACTCGGACAGTGTTCCACGGCATCGTACCCGGCCTGTCCTGCGCCCCCATTGGCAAAATCAAGATTGATGTACTTTTTGGGGACAAGGAGCATTTCCGCCGGGAAGCGATCTAGTTTGAAGTAGTGGACCTGGAGAGCCCTTACCATGCATTACCAGGCCGACCTGCCTTGGCCAAATTCATGGCGGTTCCCCACTATGCATACCTGAAGATGAAGATACCAAGCACCAAAGGCGTCATCACCGTAGTCGGCGACTACAAGAAGTCTTCCGAGTGCGCAGCGGCCAGCAGCCGGCTGGCCGAGTCCCTTGTGATTGCCGAAGAGAAGAAGATGCTGGACCGAGTCGTGGCCATAGCCGGCAAGCAGTCAGCCGTGTCCCCCGACCCCAAGGAGCATGATGCTCAAGGATCTTTCCAGCCGGCCAAGGAGACGAAGAAGATACCTCTTGACCCCGAGCACCCAGAGAGGTTTGCCGTCATCGGGGCAAACCTGAACAGCAAATTGGAAGGCGAGCTTGCCGATTTTCTCCATGAGAATCGGGACATCTTCGCATGGTCCCCCAAGGACATGCCGGGTGTTCCGAGGAAATTCGCCGAGCACAAACTACACGTTCGAGAAGACGCAAAGCCAGTCAGACAACCCCTTCGCCGATTGTCGGAGGAGAAGCGCAGGATTGTAGGGGAGGAGATAGCCCGGCTCTTGGCGGCCGGCTTCATCATGGAAGTTTTCTTTCCAGAGTGGCTCGTCAACCCGGTCCTTGTGCTAAAGAAGAACAACAAGTGGCGCATGTGTATAGACTACACGAGCCTCAACAAGGCCTGCCCCAAAGATCCTTTTGCCCTGCCAAGGATTGACCAAGTGATAGACTCCACAGCCGGATGCGAGCTGTTGAGTTTTTTGGATGCTTACTCCGGATACCATCAGATAAAGCTGGATCCGGACGACCGCCTAAAGACCGCCTTCATCACGCCGTTCGGAGCCTTCTGCTACCTGACTATGACATTCGGCTTGAGAAATGCCGGTGCCACCTTTCAGCGTTGCATGCAGAAGTACCTCCTCAAGCAACTCGGCAGAAACGCTCACGTATACGTGGACGACATCGTGGTGAAGACGGAGAAGCGCGGCACCTTGCTGGGAGACCTCAAGGAAACATTTGAGAACTTACGCCGGTTCCAAATCAAGCTCAACCCCGAGAAATGCATGTTCGGAGTGCCAGCCGGCCAGCTCCTAGGCTTCCTGGTCTCCGAACGCGGCATCGAATGCAACCCGGTGAAGATCAAGGCCATCGAGAGAATGGCGATTCCTACCAAGCTTCGAGACATTCAGAAGTTCACCGGGTGCTTGGCCTCCCTGAACCGCTTCATGAGCCGGCTCGGAGAGAAAGCTCTCCCCCTGTACCGCCTCATGAAGAAGAGCACTCACTTCGAGTGGAACGACCATGCCGACCAAGCTTTTCACGAGCTGAAGAAGATGCTGGCCACGCCGCCTGTCCTCGCGGCGCCGACTGAGAAAGAACCCATGCTCCTCTACATCGCTGCAACCAGCCGGGTGGTCAGCACCGTCATCGTAGTCCAGTGCCCAGAAGAAGGCCGAGCCCAGCCGGTCCAGAGGCCGGTGTGTTATTTGAGCGAGGTGTTGTCCGCTTCAAAGCAGAACTACCCGCACTACCAAAAGATGTGTTACGGCGTGTACTTCACCGCCAAGAAGCTGAAGCCCTACTTTCAAGAGCATCCCGTCACGGTCGTATGCACTGCCCCGCTAGCCGAGATCATAGGCAGCCGGGACGCATCCGGCCGGGTGGCGAAATGGGCCATCGAGCTGGCCCCATACACGATCTTCTACCAGCCCCGTACTGCCATCAAGTCCCAAGCACTGGCCGACTTCCTCGTCGACTGGGCCGAGACCCAGTACCTGCCGCCGGCTCCCGACTCCACCCATTGGCGCATGCACTTCGACGGGTCCAAGATGCGCAGCGGCTTGGGAGCCGGCATCGTCCTTACCTCTCCCAAAGGCGACAAGCTCAGATACGCGCTACAGATCCACTTTGCCGCCTCCAACAATGTGGCCGAGTACGAGGCGCTCATACATGGGCTCCGGCTTGCCAAAGAGCTTGGCATTCGCCGGATCCTATGTTATGGCGACTCGGACCTGGTAGTCCAGCAATCATCCGGCGACTGGGACGCCAAGGACGTGAATATGGCGAGCTACCGTTTCCTGGTCCAACAACTCAGCGGATACTTTGAAGGATGCGAGTTCCTCCACGTACCACGAGCCGACAACGAGCCAGCCGATGCCCTGGCTCGAATAGGCTCCACTCGGCAAGCAATTCCAACCGGCGTCGCTCTACAACGCCTCCTCAAGCCGTCTATCAAGCCGTCTCCGGAATCCGATTCCATCTTCGTGCCGCCCGACCCCGATGCGGCTGGGTCCGGCTCTAAGAATCAAGTAGCCGACCCCAAGCCCCCCGTAGCCGGCCCCGCGACTTCGGCAGCCGGCTCGGGGACTTCGGCAGCCGGCTCGGGGACTTCGGCAGCCGGCTCGGGGACTGCCACGACCGGCTCAGGGACTGCGATAGCCGGCCCGGGGACTGCACCAGCACCACAGCCGGCGGCCGACTCCAACACCTCACCGCCCAGCCCGCCCACCCTGGTGGCAGTAGCCACTTTGGCAGTAGAAGAAGTCACGGCTCCATCATGGGCTCAGTCCATCCTCAACTTCCTAGTAAACCAAGACCTGCCGGCTGACGAAACAGAAGCAAGACAAGTCCAGCGTCGAGCCGGAGCGTACACAATCGTCAACAGAGAACTACTCAAGCGCAGCGTCACTGGAATCCTCCAACGGTGCGTCGAGCAAGAGAAGGGCATTGCAATCCTTACAGACATTCACCAAGGAGAATGCGGCCACCATGCGGCCTCAAGATCACTTGTTGCCAAAGCCTTCCGCCATCGTTTCTTCTGGCCGACTGCTTTGGATGACACCAAAGAATTAGTCAAGCATTGCAAGGGATGCCAGCTCTTCAGCTCCAAGCAACACATGCCGGCTTCGGCACTCAAGACCATTCCCCTCACTTGGCCCTTTGCCGTTTGGGGACTGGACATGGTGGGCCCATTCAAGACGGCGCACGGAGGCATGACGCATTTGCTCGTCGCCGTGGACAAATTCACCAAGTGGGTTGAGGCAAAGCCGATCAAGAAGCTGAATGGGCCGACTGCCGTGACGTTCATCACGGACATAACAACTCGGTACGGCGTGCCGCACAACATCATCACCGACAATGGCACGAATTTCGCCAAAGGAGCCTTGGCACGTTTCTGCGCAGCCCAAGGTATCCGGCTGGACTTAGCATCCGTCGCCCACCCGCAATCAAACGGCCAGGTCGAGCGAGCCAACGGCCTCATCCTCTCCAGCATCAAGCCTCGACTGGTTGTACCTCTGGAGCGCTCAGCCGGCTGTTGGCTCGATGAGCTGCCGGCTGTCCTCTGGAGTGTGCGCACTACACCAAACAAGTCAACCGGCTTCACCCCTTTCTTCCTTGTGTATGGTGCCAAGGTGGTCATCCCAACTGACATCGAATTCGACTCGCCTCGAGTAACCATGTACACAGAAGCGGAGGCCAAGGAAGCACGAGAAGACGGTGTCGACCTGCTGGAAGAAAGTCGTCTGTTAGCCCTTAGCCGGTCTGCAATTTACCAGCAGGGTTTGCGCCGCTACCACAGCCGGAACGTCAGGCCAAGATCTTTCCAAGAGGGCGACCTTGTGCTCCGGCTGATCCAGCGAACAGCCGGCCAGCACAAGCTCTCAGCCCCTTGGGAAGGCCCTTTCGTCATCAGCAGAGCTCTAGGCAACGACTCCTACTGCCTGATCGACGCACAGAAGCCGAAGGCACGCAAGAGAGATGACTCCGGCAAGGAGTCGGAACGGCCATGGAACGCCAACCTCCTTCGAAGATTTTACAGTTGAAAGGCAGTATGTATCACGCTAACCTTTGTATTAACTACAAGACAATAGGCTCCCCGAGGAGGGCTCGGGGACTGCCATCCCTTATTTATGAATGAAAAGTATCATGCTTATGACCTTGTCGTATCATTTACTTATTCCGTCCGGCACCGAGTTCGACCAGTCGGCTCGGGGACTGGCCGACTGAAGTTATGTTAGAAGTCCTACCCGCAGTCAAACAAGTAGTGTGCCGGCTCTCAAGCCTTCTCTTGCCAAAGTCGCAGTTTGAAGAACCGGCTGTCCGGCTGGCAAGAGTTAAAGGTAGGAACGACCGCCCACACGAAAAACGGCTAGGGACTAACGGACTAATATAACAAAAGCCGGTTTTTCTCACACCGCCGACTGGCTACCAGAGTAGCCGGCCGGCCGGTTTCCATTCACTTTACTTTAATCCAAGAAAGCTCAAGTACTTGTCTCCCCAAAGAGGGAAGGCGGCAAAGGAAAAAGCCTAAGGATAAACAAGCATACACGAATGGAAACCAAACATGCACATGATAATGTTTACATAAAAGACCTCCAAGAGGCCAGCATTCAACATAGTTTGGATACACCCCCAGTGGGTGGGACTGCGAAAACTTAACAAAGATTGCTCAAAGACAACAAAGCAGGAAAGATAAAGACGGCAGGTCAAGCTGGCGGAGCGGCCGACAAGCCAGACCAGTTGGCGGAGACGGTCGTGTCGGCTGAAGGAGCGGCCGGCTGCCGAACTTCGGCTTGGTCGCCGCCTCCCACAGAGGGTGCGCTTCCACGCGCCTCGTTGCTGGAGGCACGGTCGGCCTGAGGTCAGCTGGTTGTTCCACAATCCGGCTCGACGTCTCCGCCGTCCTCGTCTTCGTCTTCTTCGCCCTCGTCGCTGGAGGCAATCTCCTCCGCCGAGTCCTCGCCCACCGCCGGGTTCAGCCCGAACCACTCCTCCGGCTGAGCGACACCGCCATCATCGATTTCGGGTGCGAAAACGCTGATGTCGGTGCACTCGGCGATCGTCGAAGCCCGCTGGGCGATAGCCGGCCTCACCTCCTCCAGCTCCGCGTCGGCCTACATCCGCCAAGTGCGCAGCTGGTCCAGGCTCAGCCCTGGGTACCAAGCCCGAACGAATTCCAACGCCCGTCCGGCTCCGAGGTGGGCCACTGACGCTTTCCAAGCCTCGAAGCGACCAACTGCGACTTCCAGCCAGTCGGCAGTTCGGCTTGGAGTGCGGGGGATCATCTCGCCGGGCAGAGGGCGGCCAGCACTTGCGCTCCAGGACGTTGGAGCCGGCGAAGCATCCGATGAGCCGGCTACAACCGTGCCTGGACAGCCAGGAGCTGCTCCTCAAGGGTCTGGTTTGCATCCGGCGTGATGTCGGCCCCCGCTTGCCGGCGCGCCTCGCGATGGGACTCAATGCTTTGGGCGGCGAAGGCGGAGTAGCCCGGGAAGTAATCTGCAAGAAACAACAAGCAACAACTCAAGATAAGTCAAAAGACCCAGGCGGCAAGGGGCAGGAGAAGGGCCGAGGGAGGCAACTTACCGTCGATCAAGTCCTCGATCCGGCCGAAGCCTTCGTCTAGGGCTCGTCGGGTCTCAGACCAGCTCGCCGCCTCCATCTCATACTCCGCCAGCAAGGTGGCTTCGCTTTCCTGCGCCGCCTGCAGGGCCGCCTTGTGGCTCTCCTCTTGGTCGGCCAGCTTCTTGGCTAGGCGATCCCGCTCCTGGACCAAGGCAGCGCACTCGGCCTCTTTGGTGAAAAGGGTGGCCTTCGCTTCGCCAAGCTCCTTCCTCAAGTCGGCGTTGGCCCCTGAAGACAAAGAAAAAGAAAAAAATCAATAAGAAAAGAGTCGTCAAGAAAGATCCGACCCGACTGCGCAGCAGTCGGCCCGAATCTCGGGGACTACACCCAGTGGGTGCGCTGACGCGCCCCCACAGGAGACAGACAAAACCAAGTACTTACTTCGGCTGTCGGCCAGGTCGTCGGTCCGCCGGCTCAACTCTCGAGCCTGGGAGTCGAAGGCGGCAGCACGAAGGTTGTGGTATTCCTGAAAATCCAGAAAAAAAAGCAAAGTAAGATAGCCGTCAAGAAAGATCCGACCCGACTGCGTAGCAGTCGGCCCGAATCTCGGGGACTACACCCAGTGGGTGCGCTGACGCGCCGCCACGGAAGAAATCAAGAAAGCAAAGCAACCAAGAGCGAAGGACTCACTCGGATAGTGGTTCGCGTTGACAAGAACTCTTGGTTGAGCTGTTGCAGCAGGGCGGCTTGAGCTTGTAGCCGGCTCCGGACCCCTTGAGCCGCCGCATCCAGCTCGCCAGTCCCCCCGCTGGGAGTCCACTCGGACACGGCGGTGCTGGCCGCCTCCAGATCTCCCGCCGGCTGGCCTGCGCCCGCGGCTCGGCGCGACTCCGGTGGAGCGGCGCCTTCCCCAGCACGCCGGCCCGTCGCCAGCAGCACCTCGAGGCCGGCTCTGCTCTCTGTCTTACCTCCGGCCGGCTCCTCTGGCGCCGCTGATGATTGACCGCCTTGGCCCGCTCCGGTTGGCGCCGCAGGCGGCGCTCTCCCCGCCAAGGCCACGAGGTCCTCCTTCCTCTCCAACAGCGGCGGGTCTTGGATGATCTCCTCCACCAAGGGCAACGGGGTGTCGGGAGCTACGGCTCGGAGAGGAACGGCGAGCAGCGGAGGCTGGCTGCGCGAGCTTTCCGCCTCCGTCTCCGCGGTAGCCGCCTCCCTCTGGGCCTTGGCTACCGTTTCGGCCTGCTCCTTCGCCGCCTGGGCGGCCGCCTTCTCCGCCGCCTCGCGCTCCTCCCGCGCTTCGCGGGTGTTCCGCTCTGTGGCCTCCCCAAGATCGGCGCCGGGGTCCACGCGGCAGGAGCTCGAAGACCCTCCAGCCGGCCCCACGACGGAGCCGCCCGGGCCCCGCTCAAGGGAAAGCGGCACCCTGTCCAGCAAGCGAGGAAAAGTTAAGAAGACATTCGAAGAAAAAGAGAACAATACCAAGAATGTGGCAAGGTAATTGAAGACTTACGCCGAGACCGCCTGGGGCTGTTTCACATCCTTGCGGAAGCGGGCCGCCTTCGCGGCCGCCTCATCTCGCTTTGTCGCCGCGGCGGAAGGCTTGGACTTTTTCGGCCGACTGTCGAAGAGGCCTAGAGCGGCGCGGCGCTTCTGCGCACCGCCGGCAGCCGGCGCGACAGACGAGCCCGCGCCCTGTTGGTCGGCCACCGGCTGGCGACGCGGAGCGACTTCGGCTTCGAAGTCGTCCGGCCAATCCTCGAAGCTCCCGGTGAACCTTGAGCCTCCGGGCTCGGCACTGTCCCCCATGACGGCGTCTTCCATGGCGGCCGCCCCCAAGTCCGGGTCATCAACGTCATCCACCGTGCGGTCAGGGGCGTACTGGCGTTCAATCCCTGCCACCCCGGCCGGCGGCGCAAGAAGAGGATTCTGCTCAAAGAACCGACTGGTCAGAAGCCGGCCGTCCCGAAGCCGGCTGACGACAAAAAAGAAGATAAAGAGAGAAACTTACCACGGGTGGAGGATTGGCGCGAGAATACGGCGCCTTGCCGTATTGCCAGTCCCCGCCGAGCTTGCAGTTGGCAATATAATTGACCATGAGCGCCACCTCCGCGTGGGGCATCTCCCATGTGCTCAGCCGGCTTGGGTCGAAGCGGCCGCTCATCTGACACATCATGTGGGGCCAGCTTTGGAGAGGAAGGATCCGGCGCTCCACGAAGGCGGCCACCAAGTCGGCCCCGCGCAAGCCTTCAGACTGAATCAGCACCCGAAGCCGGGAGATGGCGGCGTTCCCGGCCGGAGACAACGACCGGGACCGGAAGCTCTATGAGGGCTGCCTCCCAGCCGGCGGGCCGGCTACGTAAGCCGGCAGGTTGATGTAGTCTTCTCGCTCGGCGACGTTCTTCACATAGAAATAAGATCTCTGCCAGACCTTTACCGACTGGATCAGGGGGATGGGCGGGAACGGATTGTTCTCGCTCGACCTCCTCATGGCGATGAAGGCTCCGCAGGGGGCGGGCACGCCGGCGACGACTGTGCCGAGCTTGCTCTGGAAGAACTCTCCCCAGAGCTCCAGCGTGGGGAACAGCCCCAAGAAGCCTTCGCAGAGGGAGACGAAGGCCGACAGCAGCATCACCGCATTGGGCGTGAGGTGATGCGGCTGGAGGTTGTAGAAGTCGAGGAAGGAGCGCAGAAACCCGCTCGCCCGGAGGCCGAAGCCGTGCAGGCAGTGCGAGCGGAAGACGACCCGCTCGCTCTCCTCCGGCGCCGGCGAGATCTCCTTCGCGGGCGCCAGGCGGACCTGTACGCGGTCGGCGCCGGACAGGCGCCGGGTCTGGCGAAGGAACTCCACGTGGTCTTCATGGACGTTGGAGCCGTCCCAGGAGCTCGACAACGCCATGGGAGCGAGGTGGCGTGGAGACGCGACGGCGCTGAGACGGGAAGCTGCGGCGGCAGCAAAGGGAAGAAGACGAGGGTTAGGAGGGACGGAGCGGGAGGGAGCGCGCGAACCTCTGTCGCTCTTCCTCCTCCCCCTACTTATAGGCTCACGTGGCGGAGCCGAGGAGGCGCGGCGTGGGGAAGCGTGGGGATCGATCGTGCCCACTCCCCGCATCCCGCGATTATCGAGCCTTAACGGCGAATCAAAACTGCCCCGAGAAGGCGAGCAGCCCCTGTGGGCCATGGAAGATCCGCGCCCGGACCAAGACTCGCGAGTGGCGGGCCCGGGCCTGCGGCGGCGTCCCGTCGCGCGCGTGCGCTCGCAGGATCCCGCTGCCACGTGGCCGCGGAGGGGGCCCGTGGTCAGCACGCAGGTCCCCCCTCCTTCCGCCTGTAAGACGCAGAGCTCTCTGAAGTCGGCATGCGCCCGCAAGGCCGGCTCTTCAGGATGGGAAGCTGACCAAGCTCCTCGTCCCCCCGATCGCCTCGGAGCTCGATCAGCTTCGGGGACTACTGTCGGAGTAAATAGCCATGGGTAGCCTAGCCGGCTCCCCCTGGCCCTTCAGAAAAAAGTTACGAGCCCGCCCGGCTCTCAAGAATCCACGACGTGGGGCCGCCTTCCCCTAGCTGGCTGCAGCCCAGGCCGGCTTTCGGAAGGCGGTCCGACTTTCGCCCTCATGAGAAGGCCGACTCCAAGAAGCCGGCCATGAGAAGGCCGACTCCAAGAAGCCGGCTCCCCATAAAGCGGTCAAGACCGTACCCACAAAGTTTGCACCCACCTAACGGCGGTGCGACGGGGCGTGGCTACAGTAAAGCCTGCCACCCCCGAATTCCGGAGCACGCCTGGCACAGTGCGCCGTGCGGGGTAGGCGTGACCCGTCCGGCGCAGCACTGTTGCCATGCTGACTCTGACATCACCCACGGCGGGCCACCAGCATGGCCCATCGACGGTGGGCCCCTTCGAGCAGAGAGACGCCCGAAGGCGGCCACGCCTCCAACTAGTCGGCCCAAGACAGAGCCGGCTCCCCGTAGCCGGCTTGCCGCCTCCCTCGAGGAAGACGCCCCATTAAGGAGACAAGACGCGGTAAGGCTACAGCGATCGCCCGACAGGCGGCGGTACTGTAGCCGCGCTTACCACGATGAAGCTCACGTCAACAAGATAAAGCCACAGTGACCAGCCGCCGACCAGGCCCTGTGCAGTGGGGCCTGCCTGTCAACCAAGGAGCTAGCAGCCGGCGGGACCCACCAGTCGGCGGGCCCCAGCAGCCGGCGCAGAAGCCGGCGAGCGCAGTCACAGACGGTTGGGCCCCTCGCCCAGCCGGATTACCATTGTACCCCCGGGGGGTAGGCCTATATAAACCCCCCGGAGCACCCATGCAAAGGGTTGGACCCCCTGCTAGTTCTAGACACCACGCAAGGAGAAGAAGCAGGCTAGCCGTGCCCTTTCTTCCTCCCCCCC
>NC_041392.1:690762944-690807455 GCF_002162155.2 Triticum dicoccoides | reverse complement strand
AGCTACTTGATTCATCGAGTGAGCATGCGGAGACCCCGCAGAGCAGCAGTAGGGGTGTTATCTCCTCGGAGAGCCCCGAAGCTGGGTAAGATCCGCCGGCGTGCATGTCTTCGTCTCATCCCGCTTTCAGGCACCGGCGATGTCTTACTGGTTCCCACAAAGATAAGCCACCCGTTGGCATATGTCGCACCCACCACCCGACATGGACTCTTATCTCAGAGTAAATTAGCTTCAGATATCAGAATAGTACACTGGTTCAGAAATTAGAATAACTACTATCTGGGTGCAACTTGCTGGCAGGGCAGTTAAATTAGATATCTTATTTTTCATTGTATCTTGCTTATTACTTTTACAAATTAGTGTTCAAGACAATCTTCTGTTGTTGCATTCCACCAAGTTAGCTTACAGCCGAAGATAGTTTATCCAATCCAAATGATGTAGGTCGAACAAAACTTATGGCTGGGGTAAAAATATTAGTGGTGATCAGCATCTTCCTCTCACTTCGCTGTTAAGATGTCAACGCGGCGCTATGCAACGGATGATTTATACTACTACCATGTTTTTTATGTTGGGTCTGAGAAACTAGAGAATTCATGCCTCTTTGCCATGTCAAGAGTATTCTAGGGATTTCTTATGAATATACTGTATGTAATATGGGATGGCTATTTTGATTAAGAGATCAATTTTTATGCAGGTTTATCTACACTCTTCTCAGCCTGGGAATCATCATGTGCTTGCTGACCTGCTCGGGCCACATCGCCGCTGAAACTGCAAACAGCCCCTGCCTGTCTTGTGTATCCTTGGAAGCGTCTGATACTAGGAGTTGCGTTAGCCTATTTAAGTGTGCTTACATGGCAGCTGCTACTGGTTTAGCAAAATTCCTCAAAGCCTTTTGGGTTGTCACATAAAGACCAAACCTTGCGTGCTTTTTTCCAGATATATCCATTTCAAAAATATAAATGATATTTCAAAAAGAGGGTCATGTCTCTAGCAGTTAAGTTTTGAACTGGAATTGTTGACTGCTAATAATAGTTTGCTGAAACCGTAAGTCCCAGTTATGTTCTTGGAGCTCTGTGACCTTAGATGTACTGTGTCTTGGTGATATGGACTATTTTGCCTTAACCTGCCATGTATGTAGCACGTGATCTTTGTATTCTTGCTTGTGATACTGGAAGCTGCAATCGCCGCCGATGTATTTCTGAATAGCTACTGGGAGGAGGTAAGGAGCACTTCAGCTGCTATATACTTGATATTTCTGTGTGTATTTTAGAACCAAAATAAGGTCTCTTTTGTCGCCATTTTTTTTGCTGGAATGGAAGTCGTCTGAAGAACAAAATGAAATTATGACTGGTCGAACCTGAGAAAGTTTACTTCTAAAATATATCCATATGTCGTCTTAAGAACAAAATGAAATTATGTCTGCTTGAACCTGAGAAAGTTTCCTTCTAAAAATATGCCCATATGTAGTTTGCCAGGTATGGCCTTTTCTTTTCACGTAGTATGAGAAATACATGCAGTGCTCTACTTAAGATATTCTCTTCAAAATGACATCTCTAAAATTACTTGATCGCAGATCATTATTCAGACATGTTTGTTGCATATTTTTCCTTTTTATTTTTCACCCTTGCATCGAGTGGCTTATTTATCAGGTCTGTTTTATGTTATTTTCTCTGTTCCAATATAAATATTCATTTTGAAGGTTCGCTTCATGATGTTCTAATTTGGGATTTCTTGCCCTACTTTAGGCAGTACCTCCATCAAAATTAGAAAGACATTTTAGTAATGTTGTGTTTTTTGGGCCATGCTTGTGGATATACTCACTCCGTTCCTAAATATAAGCCTTTTAGAGATTCCATGCAATTTATAAATTATAATTTCAGTGATGTCTCATCCTTCTCATTTGCTATCCAGTTTTTTCTTAGAGCAATGGTCTTATGATACTGTTTGTATCTAATGCCATTTTCTATGTTTTTCTTACTTATTTTCAGGACAAATCCCACCAAACTTGGCTCTAATTGAAGTTATCATAAGAGTAAGCAATCAGCACTTGTTGTTCTGTTTTCTGATTCTATTGAGAAAGCTCAAAATTTGCAGTGTAAGATCAAATTTTTGCTCGCAGAATATTGAATGTGCGCTAAAAAGTATGTAGATTCACTCATGAGGGCAGAATCCTGTGAATTTCTTTTGAATCGATTGCTCAATTAGGAATAATAACATACATGATTTACACATGTGTGGACTTGGAACTTATGATTCTTTTGTTTGCGAACTATTGTTGCATATGTACGCATGTGTGGACTTTCGTTGGATATATATTGCTTGCTGGATCTATATATTGCTGGATATATATTGTTGGTCATTTTGCTTGCTGGATATATATTGTTGGTCATTTTGTTTGCTGGATCAATATATTGTTGGTCATTTTGCTTGCTGGATCGATCAATATATTGCTGGATATATAAGCCATCTTGCTGCTGCTCGCTGAAGCATGCAGGAAAAAAAATATGCTATTTGGCATATAAACCGTGTGTCCCAGGGACATGGCACCCGGCTTATAGGCATATTATGCCACGGGGAGCTGTATAAGCCGAGTGTTCCAGATGCATGCACCCGGCTTATAGGATATGTTTAACAGTGGATGTCCTATAAGCCGTGTACAAAGGCACCCGGCTTATATTTAAACCGTGCAGCTCGTGCAGACACAAGGTTTATATTTAAACCGTGTGGCTCCCTTAGGCACTCGGTTTATATTTAAACCATGTAGCGCTCGAGGGCACTCGGTTTATACTGACGGTGACACGTGGCCGTTATCTCCCGGCTGCCGTCATGTTATTTTAGTAAGCCGAGAGCCTTGTATAAACACACGGCTTATAAGTAAACCGAGTGTTTTCCCACTGGCACTCGGCTTATAGCATATAAGCCGATCAAGTGTAAACCGTGTCATATAAGCCGGGAGTTTGACTCGGCTTATATATAAACCGAGTTTATATCGACATAAGCCGAGTTCTTTGGGTACACGGCTTTAAAGTTCTTTGGGTACCGCCGCAAGTTTGAGGAGGCTGGGCATGTTTGGGTGTGAGATTATTGCTCTTGTAATTCGACTGGGATGAAAGGAGGTTCACCAATGCTATCTATATTAACAGTAGTCGATCGATCCGGAGGACATCTATGTTAGCGATCCACCACCTATCTCTCTCTCTCTCTCTCTCTCTCTCTGTGTGTGTGTGTGTGTGTGTGTGTGTGTGTGTGTGTGATCTTAGTATTATATAAGTTAAGAGAAGCCCATGAACCAATGGCAATGACATATATCTACTATTGGTATTATCATCATAACTAAAGTATGCTATCCTGGAAGTTGTCTGATATTTAATTATCTCTGCTGGCTTCAGATTTGCCACCTTTTGGTCGCCTTGGCACAAGCTTTTTGCTGATTGATTTTTTTATTTTTTTTATTTTTGGTTCTCTGCATGTATATGAGTGTGAGACTTTCCTGCTATAGTTTGTACCTTGTAAATTTCCCTACAGATTTCAGGGTTAGTAAAAGTCGTGAAAATTGCACACGTCAGAAATGCTGAATCTTCTTGGGATGTAGATGGCTCTCTTATCTTATTAATTTGCCAATTGCTCTCTTATGTCCTGGACGCTCACCTTGTTTCTCACGGTTATTGAAGATTTGACACTCAATCATTCTCATGGTCACCACTGATTGTTTCATTGGCTTTGGTTATATAACAACAGAGGTGTCTGTTGGATCTTTTGTTCGTTGGTTCTTTACTTCTGCATGTTGAGTTGTTGAGCCAGCATCGTTCCTCCTACTGTATGCAACTTTCAGGACTTGGTAGCTTGGAAGCAAAACATGTTGCTTCTTTAGTTCAGCTGCTCTTTCGCATGTTGCTCCAGCATCATTCCTTGTACTGTATGCAATTTTTATGACTTGCAGCGTGGAGCTTTTGCTATTTGCCCAGCTGGTTACTATTAACTGTAGGTGGTTCATCTCCATTCTTACATCTGGTTATGGTTTTGTAACTGCCATCACAACTTCGTCTCGTTTGTAGGGGATAAAAGAAGGCTGGTATGATGGGGCTAGCTTTGGTTTTGCTGTACTCCTTGTTCTTCTTACTGGTATGTACTGTCACCACAAGCATCTTTTGTGTTAATGGCTATTTCTGTGAGCAATTATAATAATATCAAGATTTAGAAGCGTCTGTTCTTTTAACTGGCACTCGTTGGTGTCTAAATTCCTTGACAGTGTAGATCATCAGTTCCTAATAAGAAAATAAGAAGTGTTTCACAGCATGTATTTCTGAAACTAAAGAGTTACTCCCGTCGTCCAATAATATAAGAAGTTGCATTATGGGACAGAGGGAGTATCTTAATTAAGACATGTTACTTGGCATTCTTCATGGCGCACAGCATTGTCCAGCTACCAGTGACTACAAGCAAATGTTGCAGCTCGTAAACTTGAATGAGGAGAAACAAAACATTCATTTGGAGATTATTAAAATTTTAGACTTATCTTGCTATAAGTTGTTTATTCTTTCACAAGTAATGTCTCAGATGTTCTCATTCAGGTTGTGAGAAGTGGAAGGAGAATCAAGCTGTGATTTGGTTGTCCTCAAGATTGGTGACCAGGTACAAATGCATTGATCTTTGTTTTGAAATGAGTGGCTGCCAGCAGTTTAGAAATACAAGGCGCTAATCTAATTTCTTTTGTCATGTATACCTGCTGATGGAGTCTTTATTAGTGGTCACTCCTCCATAAGATGAGTCGTAGCATGACATGAGAAAGCAAAATAGTGAGTTACTCTTGTACGCTTACTTTTGCCTTTTGGAACTAGTTTAGGTGAAGTATTAAGCTGACACTGCAAGCTGGTTGTTAATTGAAGGTAAACAAAGACCAGAAGTCACCGTTTCTAATGTCAGGTTGCAAAGTCACTTATGGCGATGGTACAATGCTGATGAGTCTCTCTGTACCTACCAAATGGAGAAAAGATATAGCTACTTTCAGCTTCTGAAACTTTTTATACTTTGTGACATGAAATAGAAGTGCAGTAACCTCAATTGTTCATATTTTTCCTGTGGGTTAATTTGATCATGGTTGAAACCATTTTACTTGATGCTAAAACTGTTGTTAATATCTGGTGATCTTGGTTGTCTATGATAGTCAAATAAAATTTGGTGATGTTAACTTCCATGTTTTTGGAATTTAATTTATGACCATCTCATCATATACTGAAATGTGGAACTTTGGTGAGTCTTATGGTTCACATGTGTAAATCTGCTCCTGAAATTTGGTATTGGTAGAATCATTGTGGTACATTTCTCACATTTGAAGACGAGTGTCATCTTTTTCTCATACATAGTTGGCTTGCTAAGTCTCTTTTCGGCCAACCTGGGTTAGTCTGAGCTCAAGTGTAGTTGTTTTTGGGCGTTGGCGTAGCATATGTATGTGGCACTAGATATTTTGTTTAATATAGACGGTCATAAGTCATAACAGAGGGCAAGCTAGTGAGGTATGTATTGCAATAGAACATTAATCATGGGGAATCTACTGTATATTGCCCAGGTGCAACAGGTGGTGGGGAGGTCTTCACCGAACGATAAACTTTTACTTGGTTTGGCACAAACGATGCCCCGGCACTGCATGAGGTTTGTGAATTACTAATCTTCATTTTGTTTTGCATCAAGTTGTGAAGCAACCTTCTTGACATATTCAAGAACCATCACCACAACTAGGCGCCACACTACACTGTACAGCGCCTAACTGACACGCGCTATACATCTAACCAACGTCGTACCTCAGACTGTTTAAAAATTACCAAGTCAGTATGCAACGTCTAAAAGGTAGGCGCTACACTATACAGTGTAACGCCTAGCACCTAAGGCTTGCATACAGAGGCGGACCCATGTAGGGCCTACCGGTGTCACAGGACACCGGGTAAATTTTCTGGTTACCTTAGATGCATAGGCCAGGTACTAGGGTGACACCGGTAAAATTGGTCGAGGGACACCGGCTAAGCCAACGACGGCGCACTGGAGAAGCGGCCCAATCGGCTACGCGGTTACGGACTCACGCGGAGGCACATGATCGGATTCATCGTTGATCAATCAGATTTGTTAAGTGTACGTGGGTGTTCAGTGTGTTGGTTTCTCGGCTCCTCCTGCACCGATTAGTCGCAGCGTCGCCCTCGCCCGGTTGCCCGCTCGGCCATTTACCATCGAAGCTTGGCGGCGTATCAGACGTCACCCTAGTCCACTCACCAGTCACCAGTCTGCTGGAGACCAAAAAAATTCGGCAAGGCAACTCACCATTTTCTATTTGCTCAAACCTTTGTTTTCCAAACACATAAATTATGTGCTAGTGTTTTGAATTATAAGTTAGTTACAATTGAGAATTGGATTACCATGTTTATAATTTTTTGGCAAATATTCACATCCAATTGAGAATTGCTTTAATGTGTTTCTCAAAAAATAATATACAATGACCCATATCTGTTTGATAATTGGATTAATGTATTTTTTTTTTCAAATTCTGTGATGACTGGCGATTTTCTAATTTTCTAGATAAAATTTTGGTTCATTCTTGTCTATTTTACTGCCGAATTTTTAGTTGCGTCAAGTATGTTATAATTAGGACCCCAATAACACCTGAATGTTCAGGATTTGATCATGACAAATCGAATGTTTTCGATGGAAATTTTAGTGACGCGAGGATGGCAATTTAAGCTGGCAACCATGACAACTCCGTGCTCAGTGTATTTTTGGCCAAAAAAGTGCCGTGCTTGACAACTAAGATTGCCATCGAAAACGTTCGATTTGTCATGGTATAATCGCGAATATTCGGGATTTATCATTCCTGTATAATTATTCATAGTATTGCTTGTGGACCACATGCACATGTATGTGATGCACAGGTGGACACCGGGACATTTTTGTCCTGGGTCCGCCCCTGCCTGCACACTCAACTCACATACTGCAATCGATCGATTGGAGTTGGACGTAGCGGTCTATGTTGCCTTGTAGTGTTATTAAGCCAACACGTATACTATCAACAAATGATACATGGTCGGGGCTAAACTATCGTCAAGGCGTCCTTAAACGCATGCACTTTTCAGGGGAGCACATGCGCTGCAACATCATCAGGATAACTAGTCAGAACACAGTGACGGCACATGGCGAGGCAGTCAACAAATGCTAGTCAAACTCAGGAGATGCACTTGCCCCACGGCCATGGGTGTTTCACGACAAATTCTGCTATTAGGCGTTGCACACTGACTTAGCAATTTTTGAACAGTTTGGGATATGACATGTGTCAGTCAGGCGCTGCACAGTGCAGTATGGCGTCTAGCTGTCGGGCGCTACACAAAAGAATTAGCTAGATGAAATTTTTTCGTCAATAGTTCACTTTGTAAATTCTTTTCATTCATAGGTCAAATTTATCGTTTTTGCCGCGGCTCCACGCGGGCTCCGTGCGCGGCCACAAACTTGGGGCCAGAGATGAGGGCATGTGTGGGACACACGTCGGAATCTGAAGGCAGACTTCAGCAACACCCGCAAGAGTGTCTCAAAGATCACATCGTCTGGTTGGTAACGGCTGAATGGCTGATGCTTTAATTTGGATTAATTGGAGTGCATGCATGCTTGGCTACTAGATGAGTAGGAACATTACATACATTGGTAAGTTTCTTTGGGCATGTTTGGTTCCCTATTTAGCTACAGGCTGCATTGCATGGGGATCCTGGATGAACATGGTCTGGTTGGGCTGATGCAAGGATGAGTAGAGATGGGTGTTTGGTTAACTTGCATGATATTGCTGCACCACGTGGGTTCTTCTGAATTTATTTGGGCTTGCCTGGTCATTGTTTGCTAGCTACTACAGCGACAGAGGACATGGCTAGCAGCCTAGCACGTAATACAGCGCAGCCGCCAGTCATGGCCAAAACTACACTGCTCCATTAGCTATCTCGCATACTTGAACTGAAACAGACGAGATGGATCGATGGAGTTGCGCAGACCCGACCGATGTTGCGGGGAGTCATCGTGCAAATGCATCGATCGTTTTCTTCAGTAAGGTACGCGATGACAAGTAGTGCGGGGCGACGAGATCTGAAGCTTGGCGGCTCCATACGGCGGGATCCGGCATGCGGCGGCGCAAGGCAGCAGGAACTGGCGTGCGGCGCTTGGTCGAGGATGCCGGCGGCGGCGCTTGGTCGAGGAGGGTGGCGGCGGCGCTTGGTGAGGACAGCGGCCTTTAAATTAGAAAACAGAAAAGAATTAAGATGAGCCATCTAAATCGGAAAGAAGAGAATATTATACTACTCCAAACACTTCTGTTCTTATTAAGTTTTTTTAAAAAAAGAGGATGACCCCCGGACTCTGCATCTGGGAGATGTATACGGCCACTTTATTAATTATGCTCGAGGACCTTACAAAGTATTACAAACAATATTCTTGAATCCACCATCTCGGCAACATATGCCGCTACTCTTATCCATATGATGAAGGGATGCTAGTTGGCCCACTACCCAAACCACTCACCTAAACCTAATATCAAAAGCCGGAAGCCCCAGCCGAGCCACATACCGGGTCTGGGGCACAATCCGGTCAGACACACTCTTGTGTCGTCTCATCCATCTTCCACAGGTCCGTCTTCAGAATATATGCAGTCTTCTACCTTGTGTAGGCCACTCCGCCATCGACGTCACCATGACGCCAGACAGCTACCTCCTCCTGCGCGAGTCCATCTCCGCGCATCGGGCGGCGCGCCTCCACAGCCCATGCCGCCGTCCTTCGCCGCCATCAATGAGTGAGATGAAGCACCGCTCCACCACGGCATGTACTGATACAGAGCGCTAGACAGAACAGCTCAAAGGCAACAGCAGCTGCAAAGCAGCGCTAATGCCATCACCCTACACACGGCGTAGGACAAAAGCCGTTGGAGCAGCCGCAAGTGAACAAGGCCGGCACAAGCCGCCAGCCGCCACCACCAGAACCACCACTGCACACCCGCCACCACTGCTATCCCCGGACGACGCCTCCAAGAAGGAATACGATGTCGCAACGCCGTCGCTGCCCAACCAGGGGACCAACGTCTTCACCACTAAGCAGGGGGCAGGATGAGGAGGAGGGGAACCTCACCGAAGCCTCCAAGGAGGGGATCGGCGCCAAAGGCGTCGACTTCGCTGTGGCCGCCGCGCTGGCCAAGGGGTTACCCCGGTTCCAACTCACAACCTCGAACTCCCAACCACCCGAGCCGAAGGACAACACCAAGAGGGACGCCGGCCACCGAAATCAGAAGGGGATCGAGCAGATCGGGCAAGATGGGGCGGGCCTTCTCCACAAGACGCCGATGCGGTCCGCGAGGAGACCACCGCGTTGCGACCCACGCCAGCTGCCCCCTTGCTACCCACGCAGCCAAGAGAACAGCCATCCAGCGCCTACCGGCGCCACCTGCCGAGGGATCCATGCCGGGCACACCATCCGGGGCCGCTGCCCCGGTGCCCTAGGCCCTCCACGAGATGCAGAGCAGCCAGATTCCCGCCGCCACCATCATAGATGACGCGCGCGCTAGCCGGGGGCGCACCTCAGGTGGCGGCGGAGTGGAAGGAGGAGTGGGGAAGGGGGGTGGCGGCGCTAGGGTTGGGAACCCTCGAGTCGCCTCAGAGAGACGACGCGAGGGAGTACCCTCGAATCTAGTATCTCTTGACATGCATGTATGAATCTAGTATCTCTTTTCTTATTAAGTACATATCACAAAAGCAAATTTGTATTGAATGAATGAATGACGATAAAACTAATTCCTCTCTAAAGAGCCGTTGGTCAAGTTTGTCCGCCGCGACGGCCGGGGTGCCTCAACTAGCGATGACGTCAGTCATCACCATGGAATGGCATGCTTCAACTCACGAGAAAAGTAATGGTTTTAGCAAGAATTTATAGCGTGGGTACGCCTAGCTAGCTAGCTTAGCAATATAGTAGCGAGCATTGAAAAAACGAGCCGCGACGGGACATAGTATTAAGCTCAAGTTGGTTGATTATATTTCTAGCTAGTACAACCGTAGTTTAATTAGACACTGGTTATTTTTCTATTAAATTCATCATTGCAATATCATTACTATATAATCTTTCTGGGTGTGTCTAGGGCACATCTAGATGTGCTCTAATTATTGCACATCTAAATGAATGAATCATGCATAAAAGAGAAAAAAAAAAAAAAAGAAAATACCCACACGAATCTCAACATAAGATCAATGACATAGGACTTAGATGTGCAATACTTATGGCACATCTAGATGCGCTTTAGCAAAACTGAATCTTTTTAGTTAAAAACTGATCTCTCTCTTTTAATATTGATGCTCTCAATGGGTCGTGCGGTCTTTGAAGAAACAAATTGGTTTCAAATTTACACGTGATAAAAAATTGTTGATATTTCACTAGCATATGGCACTGTGTAGTCCGACCAGTAGTCATTTTTCACGTGAAACAAATTGACTTTATGATTAAACAAGATAGTACAACGGACGGAACAAACTGAAATACTTGAGCTATATATATAGCTGATAAAAATAGAGGTATGTCAACTTCTCTAAAGTATATTTCGAAAATAAAGGTCGCCGATCTGGCTCATCATCTATGGATACAAAAGGTTACATCATGTCTTTGAAGTTTTTGTCTCTAGCTCCGTTCTTTGCATCTTCACATTCTTTCCTTACCAACCTCTGATGAAGCAGGCGTCAAGGACAAGGTCACTCAATCTTCTGTTCAACAGTATATCAAACGTTGTTACTTGAGGCCCACCATTTATAAAAGAGAGAAAAAGGTTTTAGCCCACAAAGCCACTGGTGAAATCTTTGGTGAGACAAAACACTCGGAGCAGCCACCGGCAAGATCTTTGTTGAGACAAAAATTTCCAAGTGCTGGTGACAAAGGCCAGCACCCAAAAGGTTGCTTGCAAATTTCAGGCGTTGTGTGCACTTCTGTGTGAGTGGATTGTAGACTTGCAATGTCAATGTTGCCGAGAACTTATCCTGCACATAGAAGAGCAGCTTTTCACCATCATGCATCTCTGTCAAAGGCATCACCCGTTCAACTCGTGAATCCGTTTCAACTTGTCATTAGACCTTCAAAAGGACTGTGGCTACGTAGGACAGCCCACACGTGATGGACACGTACGCCTCTCCGTCGATCCGGACTGTAGGAAACAGACTTGGAGTACAGTCCGACTCCTTTTCAAGGTCTAATTCTATACATGCAATATATTGTCCTGCCATCTATAACCACGACCCCACGATCACGATCAATGGTGTCATGCACTTCCTTTGCCATTCGCACGTGGACGAGGACTATCACCATATACTCCGGCTTGATCTTGAAAGTGGGGAATGGAGGCCGTCGATCAAGGCCCCGATGACATCTGGTGACCAACTATAGGGGAAGACACAAACAATATGTATGGTCAAGCTTAATGACACTCTATGCATCGTTCAAGAGAGCTCAATCAACATATGGCTCATATGGCTCTTAAATGACCCCGCAAAAGGCACCTGGATCAAGGCGTACACCATACCAATGGCTTCACCACGTGATTTGGTGATGCTTTTGACGGTGATGCGTGATGGTCGAAAGATGCTTTTATATGTGTACGATAGCATAAACTTGTACACAACGGCAACTTCAACACTGCAAGTCTACGACCCAATCACAGGATAATGCACACACCACCTCAAGATCGCGAGCAACCTTTTGGGCCATGCTGTTCCTTGCGACTTGCACCTGGAAAATTTTGTCTCGCCTAAGATCTCCATGATGACCACGCCGAGTGTTTGTCTTGCCTAAGATTTTACTAGTGGCTACACCTACACCTGCTGAATCCTATTTTTGTCTTTTGCAAGTGAGTTTTTACTTACCAAATAATGATTTTGAGGTGGCGTTGAATAGAAGCTTGTATGACCTACCTTGTCCTAGACATCTACTTTGTCGGAGGTTGGAGAGGACCTGAAGATGCAAAGAGCGGAGAGAGGCAATTACTTATACATAATTTGTTGTAACTTATTTGTGCATCCGTTGATGACGTGCCTTAAATTTCAAAATAAACTTTGAAGAACTTGACACTACTCTATTTTTATCAGCTATAGCTCAAATTTTCTTTGTCCAGTCCATTCTACTATTTCAATCCGTTGTACTATCTTGTTTAATCTGTAAAGTCAAGTAATTTCAAATGAATGATTACGTTATATGTAGGGTGGCAAATGAATATGGATTTTAAAGTGCAAGTGCACCCGTGCATGAATGTGGCTTTTGAAGTTGTGCGTACGTGAAGTAGCAGCAGAGCAGAGTAGATACATGAACTTGGGTCCTCCGAAGACGATGTAAGAGCATCTTTAGCTGACCCCTCAAAACGCAGACCCCTCAAAACGCGCGGACCTGCAAAATCCCGGGCTTGACCCATTTTTTTAGCCAGAACAGAGCCCATATACGCTCGGCCCGTAATTCTTTTTATGGTGGCCCACAACCCCCCCCCCCCCGACGCGGTATATCTACGGGTTCGCGGCGCCGATACGGGTTGAAACCCTATCCCTCTGCCACCGCGATTCCCCAATCCCCCTTCTATTTTCTCGCCGCCGGTGAGTCCAATCCCGCCACTGAACGCCACCATGTGGGGCGCCATGTGGAGCTCCGGCCGCAGCTCCGGCAGGAGAGGGACGACTCCGAGCACCAGCGGTGTGTCCGAGCGGATGGCACACGGCGAAGAAGTACACCAACCACGGCCTCCAGCTGCTGGAGTCGCTCCTCCGCCGCGAGATGGAGTACGACCGCCGGCACGGGCTGATCTTCTCTGACGCGAGCTCCTCCTCCACCTCGCGCAGCTCCGCCGCCAGGGTGTTGAGTCTCCGCACGCCGCTCCTCACACCGTTGAAAAGGGAGCCGGTGGATCTCCCGACCCTCCGCGTGGTGAAGCGGGAGCTCAAGGCAGAGCCGGTGCTGCCAGGCGGTGGCATCATCGGGCCAGAGGATCCCCCCCCTCCCCTCTGGCCGAGGCGGACATCTTCGAGCGAGAAATCATGGCGCGCAACGCGCGGGAGGAGGAAGAGGAGGAGGAGCGCTGGCGATCCGTTGCGAACCTCGACGACGTCCTCCTCAAGCAGGGGCTCACGAAGGAGAAGGAGCTCGCCGACAACCAAGATGCATGGCGCCGCGATAAGAAGGCGCGGGACGACATCTACATCAACCTCGTCTCCGACCACGACGACTGAGGATGTCCGCCACCGCAGCATCGCCGCCGCATCCGGATGGCTCTGGTGAGCCAATTTTTGGCTATAGGGTTATGGTGGCCGCCTATCCCCCTAGCTATTAGTTTAATTTAGTGTATGTATGAACTATGTATGGTGATCAAGAACTATGAACTATTTCTATTTCTCCCGCGAAGTCTCTATTTCTCCCGCGAAATCATGGATTCAAAATTTACAGTTTCATTTGAGGTTTTTATTCTTTCGTGGAGGTTTTCGGCCCGTATCCGAGGCAACGAGCGAACTGTAAATTGTGTTTACAGGTCAGCGTTTTGAGGGGTCTGCTAAAGATGCTCTAAACCTGTCTCTTATTAATCCCGGGCCGAGCACGCACAGTAGATTCATAGGATCCACATGGAAAACATATCCTATACTCCCAGCGATGGAGTACTCCGACTGCACCGTGTGCATCAGTGCTGTTGTATGAAACATGTAGGCCCCCACACGCTGCTCCTCACACCGATGAAAAGGGAGCCGGTGGATCTCCCGGCCCTCCGCATGGTGAAGCGGGAGCTCGAGGCGGAGCCGGTGCTGCTAGGTGGTGGTATCATCGGGCCGAAGGATCCCCCCTCCCCTCTGGCCGAGGCGGACATCTTCGAGCGAGAAATCATGGCGCGCAACGCACGGGAGGAGGAAGAGGAGGAGGAGGAGGAGGAGGAGGAGGAGGAGGAGGAGCGCCGGTGACCTGTTGCGAACCTCGACGACGTCCTCCTCGAGCAGGGGCTCGCGAAGGAGAAGGAGTTCGCCGACAACCAAGATGCATGGCGCCGCGAGAAGAAGGCGCAGGAGGACATCTACATCGACCTCGTGTCCGACCACGACGACTGAGGATGTCCGCCGCTGCACCCGGATGGCTCCGGTGAGCCAATTTTTGGCTGTAGGGTTATGGTGGCCGCCTATCCCCCTAGCTATTACTGTAATTTATTGTACGTATGAACTATGTATGGTGATCAAGAACTATGAACTAGTTCTATTTCTCCCGTGAAATCTTGAATTCAAAATTTACAGTTTCTTTTGAGGTTCTTGTTCTTTCGCAGAGGTTTTCGGCCCGTATCCAAGGCAACGAGCGAACTGTAAACTGTGTTTACAGGTCAGCGTTTTGAGGGGTCTGCTAGAGATGCTCTAAACCCGTCTCTTATTAATCCCGGGCTGAGCACGCACAACAGATCCATTGGATCCACATGGAGAACATATCCTGTACTCCCAGCGATGGAGTACTCCGACTGCATCGTGCATATCAGCGCTGTTGGATGAAACATGTAGGTGCCCCCCCCCTACCCCCTCGCAAAAAAGAAAAGAAACGTGTAGGTCCAGGATTGAATGCCAACATCCCATCCTACAAATTTTGCAAAAAGCCCCCCATAGGAGTACAGAATAACTTCCAATCATGCTCCAAAATATGTGCCACCCCAGTTTTGGGACAGAAAGAATATATACATCATGTACCTCGATAGTACAGAGTATATCATGGATTTTCCAAAATGATAAACATGTGTTCCACAGGAAGTGTACACCACAAACATTCAGCAAGTTGACTTGAGAAGGTAAAGCTAATTCTAAGAAAATAAAAGAACTAGTAATCCATGAACCAAGAACCAGAATGCAAAGACGACAACACCAGGTCTATTAACCACATTTTTCAAATAAGAGGGCAACGCATCAACGGCTATCTCGGCATTTCATAGCTCATAGTACGACAGTAATATCATCAATGCTTTGTGAAAGGCACTTCCATGAACCAAGATTTGAACTCATAAAATCTGCACCAGAATGCAAAGACGACAACAGCAGGTATATTAACCGCATTTTTCAAATAAGAGGGCAACGCATCAATGGCCATCTCGGCATTTCATAGCTCATAGTACGACAGTAATATCATCAATGCTTTGTGAACGACACTCATGATAATATATAAATCTCCCATGAAGCACATAACTAGAGTTGCCGCCCAATATTTACAACCCAAGGTAGGTATAGCAGAGTAGCAGGTGTACATGACTACATATATTGCGTGGACGGATTCAACTAGGCCTACTAGTTATAGTAGAAATAAAAAATGATGGAACTAGGTCCATATATGAAAAAAAAAGGCAAATTTTCTTCCATTATTTAACGCAAATTAAAGGATGTCCTCCCATGGCTTGGGCTGTCCTGCGAAATATAAAAAAAGTTCAAGTTAAAGATTTGCAAAGACACTCAACATGTTTTAATCGATGAGGAGGAACATATAAATACCGCTTGAATTATCGTGTTTCTACTGATGTTGAACCTTCTTGGCCGCTATTTGCTCTGCAAATAAGAAGAAAAGCGCATTATGAAAAAATGACAAAAGACATACTATTTAAATTATGGTTTATTTGCCTTTCTTCTTTGGCGTGTTGTAACGATCTTCATCATGTATGTCCAATCTCATTTGGACCTAGCAATGTTGTTTGAAGTTAAGTCAAATGACATGCACAAATGAACTTTAGTAATACAACAAAGATATACCATGGAGAAGTTTTTAGCGCATCATTTTCAAGTCCCATCGTTGTACTTGACCCAGCACTTGGAGTAATACTTGTCATTGACTCATCATTCCCTGCTCGGTGTAGAAAAACGTGTGAGAAATAGCCTTGCGCGAGAGCTGTAGTACAATGAAGTCCTAAAAAGTAACAGTCCCATGCTAAGTAGCGAAGAAAGAAAATGTCTATTGGCATTTAGATGTACTAAGAAAAAGCGAGTTATGAAAATGGTGCTAATAAAAAACATCCTTGAGTACAACAGCACGTATTTAGCATGGCATCATGGCATGACACATAGCACCAAAATTCTAAATCCGCTGGAATGTAGTTCCGTTTTTGTTACACCTAAATGAGGAAGACGAACGAGCTAATACGTTTATTCACTAAACAGAAGCTACCGCCGTATTTGTTTCGATGAAAATACTGAACAAACATACAGGGAACATCAGAAATTAGTGACGCACATATTGATATTGCAAGTGTTAATGAATCTCAGTTTTGTGCCAACAAGCACTTCATATTCAGGTACTTGAACAAGTAGATAAAATTACTCCGAAGTCCGAACTCATATCAGGCCATAAGTTGCTGACATTTTTCTATACCTAATTGCTCAAATATGCATTCTAAGCTAAATAGAGCAAATTATTTCAGTGATTATTTTTCCTACGCCCAAATACAGAGAGATATCACCCAGTTTAATGATATAGGATTAGCTACATCTAACACATTCATCACATAGTGATGATGGATTAGAAGCAAAATACACAACAAAACAGAAGGTTGATACATCCAAAAGGATACCTGAAGACTGGAGTTCCCTTCTCCGGTGTACGCTAATGGCGGAGCTAGGCGTCCGCAGATGGCGGATCTAGCCATCGACGGATGGCAAAGGTAGGCGTCGGGCGTGGTGAGGTGTTGGCGCCGAGATGGAGAACGGCGGCGCGGGGATGGGGCGGTTTATCTGCTGGACATTGGAACACGGCGAGGTCGCAAGGCAGCACACGGCGAGGTTCGCCGCCAGAGATCCGACGCGACGCCCTATCTCGTGTTCATTCTGTTTCTAACCTGGGGCAGCACATTGGAGTAGCTTTTGGGCTATTTTGTACTTACGTGAGGTGATCTTTGCAAATTCTGAAGGGAGGGGGCGTCCCGGTTCCATCCTGTCCCCATATTTTGCATCTATCGTGTGGGCTATGTTGGGTGCAGCCGGAGCACCGAATCGTTCGGAGCACAGGATATTTTCCCGATTCACATGGACATGGTCTTCTGTACAAACAGACGGCCTTGTCCTGGGAGCATGACAGCCAGACCTCCCAGTGCAGCGACTTGACGATCGTCTCCACCTCACTACCCGGTCCAGCTCCACAATCACAGCCAGCGGTTTACACCTACAATGACAACATCCAGCACTTGAGGCCCTCTTTGAATCGTACGATTCTCAAAATGCAAGAATACGAAAAATAAAGGATTCGAGTGGCATGCCCACTTGAATCCCATAGGATGATCACAGAGTGTTTGATGCCATAGGAAAAATAAAGGAACTGAAAAACCAGGTTGGAGTGGATGCTAGATTTCCAATGAAATCTAGTACACATGATTCCATAGGGGAAAATGCTATTGAATTCAATCCTATGAATCAAACGACACTGAACTGAGTGAAGTCGTCATGAACGCGCTCGCCACGGAAGAAGCCAACACCTGGCTTTCTCCCTTTGTTCTTTCGCCTTGACGAGGAAGCAGCGCCAATATCGGCACCTCCAGCTCCCACGGAATCACGGGGTGCGCCGCTGCCGTTCAGATCGGTCGCGCCATGTCCTGGTACGTCGTTGGCGTTGTCCCATGGATCCTCGTAGTCGTTCATGACAGGTACACGCACTCTCCTTTGACCAGCATGTAGCGCTTGAACCTCGGCAGGCTGTCGCCAATCTGGCATCTCAGGCAGCCATCACGGTGAAGCTGCGAGGAGGAAGAAAAGGCCAGGCGAAAATTTTAGATAAGCTCGAAACAGGAAGGGTACGGTGTACATGTTGCAAAAGCGGGTCAGTACCTGATCTTGCGACGCTGCGGCCGTGCGAGATGCTATGTCGTTTCCCATAGCACAAGTCGAGGAGGAGATGAGGTATAGTGGCTTGGGAGGAAGTTTTTCTGCGGCGTGAGAGTCACGGGTGTGCGTCCATATTCTGGTGGCAGAAACGAACAAACATACACAGAGCCTTTGCTCGATTAGAACCCACACGCGAGCCTACGAGACCAGCAACCGTAACACATTCTGCCACGGTAATCGATTCAGAACAGCAGGCCTAACTGTTGTGCATCTCGAGCTACACTGCCATGAGCCAAGAGTCAGGATAGGAGGACCCGGGTGCGTAAGCTCAAAAAATCTGCATTCGAGGGAGAGCGGTACGGCGGTGGGCGGGTCGAGCGCCGCCTCGTAGAGCTCGAGCGCCGTGGCGAGGTCCGCGTCGCGGGAGCACATGTCGAGCCGGTGCTTGAGCAGGCCCTCGGGGAAGTCCCGCGCGCGCCGGCGGCGGGAAGCCTTGGTCTCACCGCCGTGCCCCGGAGGCATCGGTGGAGCAGGGGAGGTCGGACCGGTCGTCGTCGGCGGAGGGTCGTCGAGGGCCGTGGCAATGGAGGAGTAGGAGTGGTGGCGCCGGCGGGCGAAGGGGACGGAGGAGAGGAGGCGGTGCCGGTGGGAGTGGAAGCGGAGGGCGGCCGTGGGGCGGAGGGCCCCCGCCGCGAGCCGCATCGTCTGTCGATCCGTCACTTATCTGAACCTTGTTGATTCAAAGAAAATTCATACGTACGATTCACATGATTTTTAGACGATTTCAATTCATTTTTTAGGCTCTTTGACTCGTACGAAATTTGATTTTTACAAACTTTTTCTAAGGATTGCATTGCGAGTGAGGACGCGCTTTGCTACGTCGTTGGTGTTATTGGATTTTCTCACATAAAAGTTAATCCCTCTATTTCAAAATATTAGATGCATTAGTTTTCTGAAAAGTCAAACATCTTTAAGTTTGATCATATTTGTAGATAAATATATCAATATCCATAATATCAAATCAGTGTCATTAGATTCATGATAAAATGAATTTTATATTTTTATTTATTTAATATTGTGGATGTTGATATTTTCATAAAACCTAAACGCATGAATCCTCTGGCGATCATCTGGCAATTGCCACTTTGTTTTTTTTAAGTAACTAGGGAATTTATTCAAAGCTCAAAACATCCGGGATACAAGCAATGTCAGGACGATTCCCTAACCACACATGACGACCCATCGAAAGAGACGCATCTCCTTTTGCTATCGAGTGGGCCTCAAAATTATTTTCCCTGCTCAAAACGGAAAGAAACGGAAAGAAAACTATTCCTACTAACAAGAATTTCCCTTAGGATAGGAGCATAAACTGGTGAAGCCTTGTTGTTGATGTTCGAGATCACCTCTAAGCAGTCCGAGGCTATCACCAAATTTTGAAGATTCAAATCCTGAGCAAGTGCAAGAGCTTCACTACATGCATGCGCCTCCAAACTCGCTGCATCAATCAGTCCATCGAATACCACTGCCGAAGCTCCTAAATATCTGCCTGTACTGTCACGACACACCGCAGCCGCTACTCCTCTTTCCCCAGAGATGAAACTCCCCCATCACAATTCAGCTTGGCCGCGTTTTCACCCGATGGTAGCCACACCTTCACCTTAGGAACCACAGGCGGAGAGGGATTAATTCGCGAGGTACGAACATCAGCTATATCCAGGTCCTCCAGAAAACGCCTAATGAAGCACATTGTGGACAGTGGGCTCTGATATTCATCATCATGTATGGCCTTTCGCCGTGCCCACTAGATCGCCCACATGGTGACCAGTACTCGGGCAATATCCTGTTGACTTGTGGACTCGAATAACCAAAACAACCAGAGTCTTGCGTCGTCGCTTTGGTTTGATATCACATGCTCTAGTAATTCGTCATCCGCAACACCCAGGTACACCTGGCCATGCGGCAGCTAAGGAGGGAGTGCCGCCAAGTATCGCTCTCCGCCCTGCATATTGAACAACCCGAAGAATCCGCCATGTGCCTATCATGTCGAACTTGGCCTGTCGGGATCGATGTATGTGCTAGCCTCCAAACAAACACCCGCACCTTTGATGGTACTTTCACCTTCCAAAGTTGAGCCCAAGAGTTTTTCTCTGCTGCAATATTGGAGTGACCTGATCTATGTTCCAACCAATCCTCCCGTTGGAACTTGATTGCAGCAAGCATCCTGTAAGCCGAACGGACTGAAAAACCTCCCTGTCTATCGTAGTGCCAAGCCCAAAAATCGTCCTGAAGCCATAAAATTTGGGCCGTAAACTATTTCCATTATAATTTCATTGGTGCGTTAAAGCGCATTTATACAAGTAGTGCAATAAGCAGAAAGCTATTTGATATGCCTTAACCAAGGGAGAGTTGCGTGTGGGTCCTGAAAATACGTAAAGGTATCGTTAAGCAAACCACCTAAAATTTCCCCAGTACGTCCATGCTTCTTGTCGTCTTGGTGTATTTATCCTTCAAAAAGGAACCGATGGTCAAGCCGTCAGGAAAGGCCTATGAAAAAGAGACCTGAAAAGGGAGGAAAAAGGAAACAGTGAAAGTATGTGTGTGTCCGAGGGCGGTCGAGCCGTATTGTGGATCACAAGCTAGTTATGCCTCCATCCATGCCCAGGGTATTTTGAGTGCGTAGTTATGTACGCGCGGTACAATTGCCGCCACTTGGTCGGGACTGGGACAGAGGCCGAATTGCTAGTCGAGCTCTTGACGAGCCGAGTTGTCCTGCTGCAGAATAGTCCGGACTCTCTTGATAGTGTCCGAGAGCTTGGCCGCCGAATTAAGGTTCTGTTTGAAAATGCCGCTCTGTACTTCTGCTGCTAAGGCAACGGTGTGCTCCTCGGTGGGAGCGTTCCGTCTTTCCATTAATTGTTATGACGTTGCATGGTCCGGGCATCTTGAGCTTGAGATAGGCGTAGTGTGGCACCGCGTTGAATCAAGCAAATGCGGTTCGTCCAAGCAGTGCGTGATAGCCGTTGCGAATGGGGACGATATCAAAGACTAACTCCTTGATTCGGAAGTTGCTCAGAGATCCAAAGACAACCTCTAGTGTGATTGAGCCCGTACAGCGGGCCTCTACACCTGGTATGACTCCTTTAAAGATAGTCTTGATGGGCTTGATCCGTGATGGATTAATGCCCATTTTGCGCATTGTATCCTGATAGAGCAAGTTGAGGCTGCTGCCACCGTCCATCAGGACTCGCGTTAGGTGGAACCCATCAATTATTGGGTCCAGGACTAGTGTGGCTGAAGCGCCGTGACGGATATTGGTCGGATGATCCCGGCGATCGAAAGTGATCGGGCATGACGACCTTGGATTAAATTTTTGGGCGACTGGCTCTATCGCGTACATGTCCCTGAGTGTGCGATTGCGCTCCCTCTTGGGGATGTGGGTAGCATATATCATGTTCACCGTTTTGATCTCAGGAGGAAACTTCTTCTGTCCCCCTGTGTTTGGTGGTCGGGGCTCTTCGTCGTCGTCTTCACTTTGCGATCCCTTTTCCTTGCTTTCGGCATTTAATTTGCCAGCCTGTTTAAAAACTCAACAATCTATGTTGGTATGATTGGGTGGTTTGTCTGGGGTGCCATGAATCGGGCACGGACGATCGAGTATGCGGTCCAAGCTAGATGAGCCCGAATTGTTATTTTCTGAACGGCTTCTTTCGCTGACCGGACTTAGAGCCACTGAATCTGGCATTGACCGCCGTATCATCGGTGTTCTCATTGTTATTTCGACGCTTGTATCTGTTGCGTCGGGACTTGTCGTTGCTATTTTTGGCTTCAGGGGTGCCGGCGTCGCTTGCATTGTTTTTGCTACGGGCCAGCCAACTATCCTCACCCACACAAAAGCGGGTTATGAGTGCCGTGAGGGCTGCCATGGACTTCGGCTTTTCTTGGCCGAGGTGGCGGGCGAGCCATTCGTCGCGGATGCTGTGTTTAAAGGCCGCTAGGGCTTCGGCATCCAGACAGTCGGCGATCTAGTTGTTTTTAGTTAAGAACCTGGTCTAGAATTTCCTGGCAGACTCTCCGGACTGTTGAACTATATGGCTTAAGTCATCCGCGTCCGGAGGTCGAACATATGTACCTTGGAAGTTGTCAAGGAAGACTTCTTTCAAGTCCTCCCAGCTGCCGACGGAATTTTCGGGCAGGTTGTTCAGCCAGTGCTGGGCTGGTCCTTTGAGTTTTAGGGGGAGGTATTTAATGACATGAAGGTCATCGCTGCGGGCCATATGAATATGGAGAATGAAGTCTTCGATCCATACCGCGGGATCTGTGGTTCCATCGTATGATCCGATATTCACGGGTTTGAACCCTTCTGGGAATTCATGTTCCATGACTTCGTCAGTGAAGCAAAGAGGGTCTGCGGCTCCTCTATATCGGGCCGCATCGCGACGTAGCTCCGATGGAGTCCTTCTGCGGCTTTCGGCCCGCCCATGACTAGGTTTGTCACGTCCGAATAGATAGCCGTCATCACGTGTCGAGGCATGTCCTCGCGATCCGTAGATCGATCTTGTATGTCCTACTTGTTGGGGAACGTAGCAGAAATTCAAAATTTTCTACGCATCACCAAGATCAATCTATGGAGTAATCTAGCAACGAGGGAAGGAGAGTGCATCTACATACCCTTGTAGATCGCTAAGCGGAAGCGTTCAAGTGAACGGGGTTGATGGAGTCGTACTCGTCGTGATCCAAATCACCGATGATCCTAGTGCCGAACGGACGGCACCTCCGCGTTCAACACACGTACAGCCCGGTGGCGTCTCCTACGCCTTGATCTAGCAAGGGGAGAAGGAGAGGTTGGGGAAGACTCCATCTGGCAGCAAAGACTCCATCCGGCAGCAGCACGACGGCGTGGTGGTGGTGGAGGAGCATGGTACTCCAGCAGGGCTTCGCCAAGCACCGCAAGAGACGAGGAGGGAGAGGGGTAGGGCTGCGCCAACAAGGAGATGTTATCATGTGCATGGCAGCCCAAAACCCCCACTATATATAGGGGAAAGGGAGGGGTTGCGCCCCCACCTAGGTTTCCACCCCTAGGGGTGGCGGCCAGCCCTAGATCCCATCTGGGGGGGGCAGCCAAGGGGGGAGAGAGGGGGGCGCACCACTAGGTGGGCCTTAAGCCCATCTGAGCCTAGGGTTTACCCCCTTCCACTCTCCCTTGCGCCTTGGGCCTTGGTGGGGGGGCGCACTAGCCCATCTGGGGCTGGTCCCCTCCCACACATGGCCCATGCAGCCCTCGGGGGCTGGTGGCCCCACTTGGTGGACCACCGGGACCCTCTCGATGGTCCCGGTACATTACCGATAAACCCGAAACTTTTCTGGCGACCAAAACAGGACTTCCCATATATAAATCTTTACCTCCGGACCATTCCGGAACTCCTCGTGACATCCGGGATCTCATCCGGGACTCCGAACAACATTCGGTAACCACGTATATCTATTCCCTATAACCCTAGCGTCATCGAACCTTAAGTGTGTAGACCCTACGGGTTCGGGAGTCATGCAGACATGGCCGAGACAACTCTCCGGCCAATAACCAACAGCGGGATCTGGATACCCATGTTGGCTCCCACATGTTCCACGATGATCTCATCGGATGAACCACGATGTTGAGGATTCAATCAATCCCGTATACAATTCCCTTTGTCTATCGGTACCATACTTGCCCGAGATTCGATCGTCGGTATCCCGATGCCTTGTTCAATCTCGTTATCGGCAAGTCTCTTTACTCGTTACGTAACACATCATCCCGTGATCAACTCCTTGGTCACATTGTGCACATTATGATGATGTCCTACCGAGTGGGCCCAGAGATACCTCTCCGTTACACGGAGTGACAAATCCCAGTCTCGATTCGTGCCAACCCAACAGATACTTTCGGAGATACCTGTAATGTACCTTTATAGCCACCCAGTTATGTTGTGACGTTTGGCACACCCAAAGCACTCCTACGGTATCCGGGAGTTGCACAATCTCATGGTCTAAGGAAATGACACTTGACATTAGAAAAGCTTTAGCATACGAACTACACGATCTTTGTGCTAGGCTTAGGATTGGGTCTTGTCCATCACATCATTCTCCTAATGATGTGATCCCATTATCAATGACATCCAATGTCCATGGTCAGGAAACCGTAACCATCTATTGATTAACGAACTAGTCAACTAGAGGCTTACTAGGGACATGTTGTTGTCTATGTATCCACACATGTATCTGAGTTTCCTATCAATACAATTCTAGCATGGATAATAAACGATTATCATGAACAAGGAAATATAATAATAACCAATTTATTATTGCCTCTAGGGCATATTTCCAACAGTCTCCCACTTGCACTAGAGTCAATAATCTAGTTCACATCGCCATGTGATTAACACTCACAGGTCACATCGCCATGTGACCAACATCCAAGAGTTTACTAGACTCAATGATCTAGTTCACATCACTATGTGATAAACACTCAAAGAGTTCTGGTTTGATCATGTTATGCTTGTGAGGGAGGTTGTAGTCAATGGGTCTTGCCATATTTAGATCCCTATGTATTTTGCAAAACTTTATATCGTAGATGCTGCTGCCACGTTCCACTTGGAGCTTTTCCAAATTGTTGCTCCATTATACGTATCCGGTATCTCTACTCAGTGCTATCCGGATAGGTGTTAAGCTTGCATCGACGTAACTCTTTACGTCGAACTCTTTATCACCTCCATAACCGAGAAACATTTCCTTATTCCTCTAAGGATAATTTTGACCGCTATCTGGTGATCTACTCCTAGATCACCTTTGTACCCTCTTGCCAAACATGTGGCAAGGCACACATCAGGTGCGGTACTTCAGCATGGCATACCGTATAGAGCCTATGACAAAAGCATAGGGGACGACCTTCGTCCTTTCTCTTTCTTATGCCGTGGTCAAGCTTTGAGTCTTACTCAACTTCACACCTTACAACTCAGGTAAGAACCCATTCTTTGACTGATCTATTTTGAACTCCTTCAAAAACATGTCAAGATGTGCATTCTTTGAAAGTACCATCAGGCGTCTTGATCTATCTCTATAGATCTTGATGCCCAATGTGTAAGCAGCTTTATCCAGGTCTTCCTTTAAAAAACACTCTTCAAACAACTGTTTATGCTTTCCAGAAATTCTACATCATTTCGGATCAACAATATGTCATCCACATATACTTATCAGAAATGTTGTAGTGCTCCCACTCACTTTCTTGTAAATACAAGTTTCTAGCAAACATTGTATAAACCTAAAAGCTTTGATCACTCCATCAAAACATATATTCCGATTCCGAAATGCTTGCTCTAGTCCATAGAAGGATTGCTGGAGCCAGCATACCTTTTAGCATCCTTAGGATCGACAAAACCCTTTATTGTATCACATACAACTTTTCTTACGAAAAACTGGTAAGAAAACTTGTTTTGACATCCATCTGTAAGATTTCATAATAAAAAAATACAGCTAATGCTAACATGATTCCGACGGACTTAAGCATCGCTATGGGTGAGAAATTCTCATCGTAGTCAACTCCTTGAACTTGTGAAAAGACTCTTTCCCACAAGTCGAGCTTCATAGACGGTAACATTACCGCCCACGTTCGTCTTCTTCTTAAAGATCCATTTATCTCAATGGCTTGCCGATCATCGGGCAAGTCCACCAAAGTCCATACTTTGTTCTGATATATGGATCCTATTTCGGATTTCATGGCTTCTAACCATTTGTCGGAATACGGGCCCACCATCGCTTCTCCATAGCTCATAGGTTCATTGTTGTCTAACAACATGATATCTAAGACAGGATTACCGTACCACTTAGGAGTAGTACATATCCTTGTCGACCTACGAGGTTCGATAGCAACTTGATCCGAAGCTTCATGATCACTATCATTAACTTCCTATTCAACAGACGTAGGGGCCACAGAAAACATCTTTTTGGGTTGCATCACTCTCTGGTTGAAGTAAGGGTTCGACAACCTCATCAAGTTCTATCTTCCTCCCACTCAATTCTTTCGAGAGAAACTCCTTCTCGAGAAAGGACCCGTTCTTAGCAACAAACAATTTGCCCTCGGATCTGAGATAGAAGGTGTACCCAACTGTCACCTTTGGGTATCCTATGAAGATGTGTTTGTCCGCTTTGGGTTCGAGCTTCTCCGGCTGAAGCCTTAAGCATCGCAGCCCCAAACATTAAGAAGTGACAACTTTGGTTTCTTGCCAAACCAATGTTCACACGACGTTGTTTCAACGGACTTAGATGGTGTCCTATCTAAAGTGAATGCAGCTGTCTCTAACGCATAACCTCAAAATGAAAACGGTAGATTGGTAAGAGACATCATAGATCGCACCATATCTCATAGGGTTCGATTACGACGTCCGGACACACCATTACCTTGTGGTGTTCCAGGTGGCTTCAACTGTAAAACAATTCCACAATGTCTTAAGTGATTGCCAAACTCATAACTCAGAAAATCCCCTTTTGATCAGATCATAGGAACATGATCTTATTGTTATGATGATTCTTAACTTCACACTGAAATCGCTTGAACTTTTCAAACGTTTCAGACTTGTGCTTCATTAAGTAGATATACCTATATCTACCCAAATCGTTAGTGAAGATGAGAAAATAGCGATATCCACCGCATGCTTCAATTCTCATTGGATCACACGCATCAGCATGCATGATTTCCAACAAGTCACTTGCCCGTTTCACTATACCTGAAAATGGGGTCTTAGTCATCCTACCCATGAGGCATGGCTCGCATGTGTCAAGCGATTCAAAAATCAAGTGACTCCAAACATCCATCGACATGGAGTTTCTTCATGCATCTTACGCCAATATGACCTAAGCGGCAGTGCCACAAGAAAGTGGTACTATCATTATTAACTCTACACCCTTTGGCATGAACATGTGTATTACCACGACCGAGATTCAATGAACCATTCACATAGGGTGCATGACCATGAAAGTTATTATTCATGTAAACAGAATAACCATTATTCTCTAATTTAAATGAATGACCGTCTTGCAATGAACATGATCTAATCATATTCATGCTCAACGTAGACACCTGATAACATTTATCTAGGTTCAATACTAATCCCGAAGGCAGATGGAGCGTGCGATGGTGATCTCATCAACTTTGGAAACACTTCCAACACTCATCGTCACCTCGCCCTTAACCAGTCTCCGTTTAGTCCGTAGCTTTTGCTTCAAGTCACCAATAATAGCAACTGAACCGGTATCCAATACCCAGGTGCTACCAGGAGTACTAGTGAGGTACACATTAATAACACGTATATACTTTGTTGAAGTTGCCAGCCTTCTTATCTACCATGCATTTGGGGTAATTCCGCTACCAGTGTCCGTTCCCCTTACAATAGAAGCACTTAGTCTCGGGTTTTGGTTCAACCTTGGGTTCCTTCACTGGAGCGGCAACTGATTTGCCATCCATGAAGTTTCCCTCCTAGCCCTTGCCCTTCTTGAAACTAGTGGTCTTGTTAAACCATCAACACTTGATGCTCCTTCTTGATTTCTACCTTTTGCGGTCTTAAGCACCGCGAACAGCTCCGGGATCAACTCCATCCCTTGCATGTCATAGTTCATCACGAAGATCTAGTAGCTTAGTGATAGTGGCTAGAGAACTCTATCAATCACTATCTTATCTGGAAGTTTAACTCCCACTTGATTTAAGTGATTATAGTACCTAGACATTCTGAGCACATGCTCACTAGCTGAGCTATTCTCCTCCACCTTGTTGGCAAAAGAACTTGTCAGAGGTCTCACACCTCTCAACACGGGCATGAGCCTGAAATCCCAACTTCAGCTCTTGGAACATCTCATATGTTCTATGGCATTCAAAACGTCATTGGAATCCCGTTTCTAAGCCGTAAAGTATGGTGCACTAAACTATCAAGTAGTCATCAGGATGTATCTTTCAGGTGTTCACAACATCCACAGACGATGTTGTAGGGGTTTGCACACCGAGCGGTGCATCAAAGACGTAAGCCTTCTGTGTAGCAGTGAGGACACTCCTCGGACTACGGACCCAGTCCACATCATTGCTTACTATATCTTTCAACTTACTCTTTCTCTAGGAACGTATTGAAACAGGGAGCTACAACGTGAGCTATTTATCTACAACATATTTGCAAAGACAATTTAGACTATGTTCATGATAATTGAGTTCATCTAATGAACTCCCACTCAGATAGACATCCCTCTAGTCATCTAAGTGAAACATGATCCGAGTCAACTAGGCCGTGTCCGATCATCACGTGAGACGGACTAGTCAACATCGGCGAACATCTTCATGTTGATCGTATCTTCTATACAACTCATGCTCGACCTTTCGGTCTTCCGTGTTCCGAGGCCATGTCTGTACATGCTAGGCTCGTCAAGTCAACTAAGTGTTTTTGCTGTGTAAATCTGGCTTACACCCATTGTATTCGAACGTTAGAATCTATCACACCCGATCATCACGTGGTGCTTCGAAACAACGAACCTTCGCAAAGGTGCACAGTTAGGGGGAACACCTTTCTTGAAATTTTAGTGAGGGATCATCTTATTTAAGCTACCGTCGTTCTAAGCAAATAAGATGTAAAACATGATAAACATCACATGCAATCAAATAGTGACATGATATGGCCAATATCATTTTGCTCCTTTTTATCTCCATCTTCGGGGCTCCATGATCATCGTTGTCACCGCATGACACCATGATCTCCATCATCATGATCTCCATCGTCGAGTCTTCTTGAAGTTGTCTCGTCATCTATTACTTCTACTACTATGGCTAACGCTTTAGCAATGAAGTAAAGTAATTACATGACGTTTATGTTGACACGCAGGTCATAAATAAATTAAGACAACTCCTATGGCTCCTGACGGTTGTCATACTCATCGACATGCAAGTCATGATTCCTATTACAAGAACATGATCAATCTCATTCATCACATATATCATTCATCACATCCTTTTGGCCATATCACATCACAAGGCATATGCTGCAAAAACAAGTTAGACGTCCTCTAATTGTTGTTGCAAGTTTTTACGTGGCTGCTATAGGTTTCTAGCAAGAACGTTTCTTACCTACGCGAAAACCACAACGTGATATGCCAATTTCTATTTACCCTTCATAAGGACCCTTTTCATCAAATCCGATCCGACTAAAGTGGGAGAGACAGACACCCGCTAGCCACCTTATGCAACTAGTGCATGTCAGTCGGTGGAACCAGTCTCACGTAAGAGTACGTGTAAGGTCGGTCCGGGCCGCTTCATCCCACGATGCCGCCGAATCAAGATAAGACTAGTAACGGCAAGTAAATTGACAAAATTGACGCCCACAACTACTTTGTGTTCTACTCGTGCATAGAAACTACGCATAGACCTAGCTCATGATGCCACTGTTGGGGAACGTAGCAGAAATTCAAAATTTTCTACGCATCACCAAGATCAATCTATGGAGTAATCTAGCAACGAGGGAAGGATAGTGCATCTACATACCCTTGTAGATCGCTAAGCGGAAGCGTTCAAGTGAACGGGGTTGATGGAGTCGTACTCGTAGTGATCCAAATCACCGATGATCCTAGTGCCGAACGGACGGCACCTCCGCGTTCAACACACGTACAGCCCGGTGACATCTCCTACGCCTTGATCCAGCAAGGGGAGAAGGAGAGGTTGGGGAAGACTCCATCCAGCAGCAGCACGACGGTGTGGTGGTGGTGGAGGAGCGTGATACTCCAGCAAGGCTTCGCCAAGCACCGCAAGAGACGAGGAGGGAGAGGGGTAGGGCTGCGCCAAGAAGGAGATGTTCTCATGTGTATGGCAGCCCAAAACCCCCACTATATATAGGGGAAAGGGAGGGGCTGCGCCCCCACCTAGGTTTCCACCCCTAGGGGTGGCGGCCAGCCCTAGATCCCATCTAGGGGGGCGCCCAAGGGGGGAGAGGGGGGGCGCACCACTAGGTGAGCCTTAAGCCCATCTGAGCCTAGGGTTTGCCCCCTTCCACTCTTCCTTGCGCCTTGGGCCTTGGTGGGGGGCACACCAGCCCACCTGGGGCTGGTCCCCTCCCACACATGGCCCATGCAGCCCTCCGGGGCTGGTGGCCCCACTTGGTGGACCACCGGGACCCTCCCGGTGGTCCCGGTACATTATCGATAAACCCGAAACTTTTCCGGCGACCAAAACAGGACTTCCCATATATAAATCTTTACCCCCGGACCATTCCGGAACTCCTCGTGACGTCCGGGATCTCATCTGGGACTCCGAACAACATTCGGTAACCACGTATATCTATTCCATATAACCCTAGCGTCATCGAACCTTAAGTGTGTAGACCCTACGGGTTCGGGAGTCATGCAGACATGGCCGAGACAACTCTCCGGCCAATAACCAACAGCGGGATCTGGATACCCATGTTGACTCCCACATGTTCCACGATGATCTCATCGAATGAACCACGATGTCGAGGATTCAATCAATCCCGTATACAATTCCCTTTGTCTATCAGTACGATACTTGCCCGAGATTTGATCGTCGGTATCCCGATACCTTGTTCAATCTCGTTATCGGCAAGTCTCTTTACTCGTTACGTAACACATCATCCCATGATCAACTCCTTGGTCACATTGTGCACATTATGACGATGTCCTACCGAGTGGGCCCAGAGATACCTCTCCGTTACACGGAGTGACAAATCCTAGTTTCGATTCGTGCCAACCCAACAGATACTTTCGGAGATACCCGTAGTGTACCTTTATAGCCACCCAGTTATGTTGTGACGTTTGGCACACCCAAAGCACTCCTACGGTATCCGGGAGTTGCACAATCTCATGGTCTAAGGAAATGACACTTGACATTAGAAAAGCTTTAGCATACGAACTACACGATCTTTGTGCTAGGCTTAGGATTGGGTCTTGTCCATCACATCATTCTCCTAATGATGTGATCCCGTTATCAATGACATCCAATGTCCATGGTCAAGAAACCGTAACCATCTATTGGTTAACGAGCTAGTCAACTAGAGGCTTACTAGGGACATGTTGTTGTCTATGTATCCACACATGTATCTGAGTTTCCTATCAATACAATTCTAGCATGGATAATAAACGATTATCATGAACAAGGAAATATAATAATAACCAATTTATTATTGCCTCTAGGGCATATTTCCAACACTACTCTTTTGTTCAGGTCCTGTCGAAGGTCATATGTATGGCTGCGAGTTGTTTTACCTCTACATTTGCGATGAGGCGGGGCGGGCTGGTGTTCGCCTTGAGTTGCCGTTTTATCCCGACCATGTGGTGGTCAGTGAGCCGCATTCCGCGATGGTGGTATGTGCTCCGGCGCCTCGTCGTCGAACTGAGGTAGCAATTTGCGCTTCGGGTAGCTTTTGGCTAGGCGCTTGAGGCCGTATTCTTCGGCTGCTAGGACATCGGTCCTTTTATCGTTGAGCAGATCTTGGTCAGCTTGAAGCTGCTGCTGCTTCTTTTTCAGGCTCCTTGTGAAGGAAATATGCCCTAGAGGCAATAATAAAGTTATTATTTATTTCCTTATATCATGATAAATGTTTATTATTCATGCTAGAGTTGTATTAACCAGAAACATGATACATGTGTGAATACATAGACAAACAGAGTGTCACTAGTATGCCTCTACTTGACTTGCTCGTTGATCAAAGATGGTTATGTTTCCTAGCCATAGACAAAGAGTTGTCATTTGATTAACGGGATCACATCATTAGGAGAATGATGTGATTGACTTGACCCATTCCGTTAGCTTAGCACTTGATCGTTTAGTTTGTTGCTATTGCTTTCTTCATGACTTATACATGTTCCTATGACTATTAGATTATGCAACTCCCGTTTATCGGAGGAACACTTTGTATGCTACCAAACGTGACAACGTAACTGGGTGATTATAAAGATGCTCTACAGGTGTCTCTGAAGGTACTTGTTGGGTTTGCGTATTTCGAGATTAGGATTTGTCACTCCGATTGTCGGAGAGCTATCTCTGGGTCCACTCGGTAATACACATCACTTAAGCCTTGCAAGCATTGCAACTAATGAGTTAGTTGCAGGATGATTTATTACGGAATGAGTAAAGAGACTTGCCGGTAACGTGATTGAACTAGGTATTGAGATATCGACGATTGAATCTCGGGCAAGTAACATACCGATGACAAAGGGAACAACATATATTGTTATGCGCTTTGACCGATAAAGATCTTCGTAGAATATGTAGGAGCAAGTATGAGCATCCAGGTTACGCTATTGGTTATTGACCGAAGACATGTCTCGGTCATGTCTACATAGTTCTCGAACCCGTAGGGTCTGCATGCTTAAAGTTCGATGACGGTTATATTATGAGTTTATGTGTTTTGATGTTCTGAAGATAGTTCGGAGTCCCACATTAGATCGGGGACATGACGAGGAGTCTCGAAATGGTCGAGACGTAAAGATCGATATATTGGACGACTATATTCGGACATCGGAAAGGTTTCAAGTGGTTCGGGTATTTTTCAGAGTACCGGGGAGTTACGGGTGAAGAAGTATATGGGCCTTATTTGGCTTTAGGGGAGAGAGAGAGAGAGAGAGGCAGGCCGAGCGCCCCCCCCTCCCCAATGACTAGTCCGAATTGGACTAGGGGGAGGGCGGCGCCCCCTCCTTCCTTCTCTTCCCTCTTCCCCTTCCTTGTCTCCTACTCCTACTACTTGGAAGGGGAGGAATCCTACTCGCGGTGGGAGTAGGACTCCTCCAGGGTGCGCCATGGGGGCCGGCCCTCTCCCCCTCCTCCACTCCTTTATATACGTGGCCAGGGGGCACCCCATAGACACAACAAGTGATCTCTTGGATCTTTTAGCCATGTGCGGTACCCCTCTCCACCATAGTCCACCTCGATAATATCGTAGCAGTGCTTAGGCAAAGCCCTGCGACAGTAGAACATCAGCACCGTCACCACACCGTCGTGCTGACGGGACTCTCCCTCAAAGCTGGGCAGGATCGGAGTTCGAGGGACGTCATCGAGTTGAACGTGTGCAGAACTCGGAGGTGCCATGCGTTCGATACGTGATCGGTCGGATCGTGAAGATGTACGACTACATCAACCGCGTTGTGCTAACGCTTCCGCTTTGGTCTACGAGGGTACGTGGACACACTCTCCCCTCTCGTTGCTATGCATCACCATGATCTTGCGTGTGCGTATGATTTTTTTTTTGAAATTACTACGTTCCCTAACAGTGGCATCTGTGCCTGGTTTTATGCGTTGATGTTATATCCATGAGTAGAACACAAGTGAGTTGTGGGCGATACAAGTCATACTTCTTACCAGCATGTCATACTTTGGTTTGGCGGTATTGTTGGATGAAGCGGCCCGGACCTAAGTGATGTGTTCAATGCCATGCCATGGAGGCCAAGGACCAGAGGGGAAACCCTTCTCCCATCTAGGGAGGAGGTCAAGGAAGAAGAAGACGAAGGGGCCCCCTCTCCCCTTCTCTTCCGGTGGTGCCGGAACGCTGCCGTGGCCATCATCATCATCACCGCGATCTACACCAACACCTCCGCCATCTTCACCAACATCTCCATCACCTTCCCCCCTCTATCTATAGCGGTCCACTCTCCCGCAACCCGTTGTACCCTCTACTTGAACATGGTGCTTTATGCTTCATATTATTATCCAATGATGTGTTGCCATCCTATGATATCTGAGTAGATTTTCGTTGTCCTATCGGTGGTTGATGAATTGCTATGATTGATTTAATTTGCTTGTGGTTATGTTGCTGCCCTTTGGTGCCCATCATATGATTGCGCGTGTGGATCAATCCCTAGGGTTAGTTGTATGTTGATAGGACTATGTATTGGAGGGCAAGAGTGACAGAAGCTTCAACCTAAATTGATGCATACGGGATTGAAGGGGGACCAATATACCTTAATGCTATGGTTGGGTTTTACCTTAATGAACATTAGTAGTTGCGGATGCTTGCTAATAGCTCTAATCATAAGTGCATAGAATTCCAAGTCAGGGATGACATGCTAGCAGTGGCCTCTCCCACATAATACTTGCTATCGGTTTAGTAAAGTAGTCAATTGCTTAGGGGCAATTTCACAACTCCTACCACCACTTTTCCATACTCGCTATATTTACTTTATTGCTTCTTTACTTACAACAGCCCCTACTTTTTATTTACGTAATCTTTATTATCTTGCAAACCTATCCAAAAACACCTACAAAGTACTTCTAGTTTCATACTTGTTCTAGGTAAAGCGAACGTCAAGCGTGCGTAGAGTTGTATCGGTGGTCGATAGAACTTGAGGGAATATTTGTTCTACCTTTAGCTCCTCGTTGGGTTCGACACTCTTACTTATCGAAAACTGTTGCGATCCCCTATGCTTGTGGGTTATCAAGACCTTTTTCTGGCGCCGTTGCCGGGGAGCAATAGCGTGGGGTGAATATTCTCGTGTGTGCTTGTTTGCTTTATCACTAAGTAATTTTTATTTGCTCTTCTTAGTTGTCCTTTATCTTTAGTTATGGATATGGAACACGAAATACGAAAAAAATTAGGTGTACTTGCTACTCATGGAGATGGGGAACCTCCTAAAATCCTCGATGCTGGTTATGTGAAAAATATTATGTACTACTTTAATAATCCTGAGAAAACCCCATTCAATTATGTAATGGGAGTAACGTTGGATCAACGTGAATACTTTAGGGATTACCGCTTGACACAAAAAGGGAAACTATTATGGGATTAAATTCATATATTGAATTGGTATGCTAGGCAACTATGCTTGAGATATGATTATACTTGTTGCTCTAAGATGAAGGCTCCACACCTTCCCTTTTTATGCAAATTTAATGATAATAAAACCTTAGCTTCTTATGCTAGAGGTATATATGATTACTATGATGTGGAACAAATAGAAGAATTTGTTCCTTTTATGGGTGCTTATGAAATTGAATCTATGTTTAAAGAGTTTGAAGATTTTGATGATTCGGTTTATAGACCTGAAAATTTAGCTATCCTTAAATATTGTTATGAGAATTATGAATACAATTATGAAATTAATGCACTTATTGAGAAAGTCTTCGCTGTCCAAGAAGAGACTAATACTTTGCAGGAGTCTATGGAAGAAGAATTTGATGAAACTGTGAGCTCATTGGATGAAAAAGATGAGGAGGAGAGCGAAGAACAAAAGGAGGAAGAGCGGATTAGCTACCCGTGCCCACCTTCTAATGAGAGTAACTCTTCAACTCATACATTGTTTAATTTCCCTTCGTGCTTACCAAAGGATGATTGGTATGATGATTGTTATGATCCAGTTGATTCTCTTGAAATATCCCTTTTTGATGATGCTTGCTATGCTTGTGGCCAAGATGCCAATATAAATTATGCTTATGGAGATGAACTTGCTATAGTTCTTTATGTTAAACATGAAATTGCTGCTATTGCACCCACACATGATAGTCCTATTATCTTTTTGAATTCTCCCGACTACACTATATCGGAGAAGTTTGCACTTATTAAGGATTATATTGATGGGTTGCCTTTTACCGTTGCACATGATGATTTTGATGAATATAATATGAATGTGCTTGCTGCTCCTACTTGCAATTATTATGAGAGAGGAACTATATCTCCACCTCTCTATGTTTCAATATGATAAAATTGCAAGAAACTGTTTATACTATGCATTGGCATGTACTTTGTGTGCATGAATTGTTCTTTTATGACATGCCGATGCATAGGAAGAGAGCTAGACTTCGTCATTACATGATATATGTTACCTTGTGCTCACCACTAAATTACAAATCATTGTTAATTAAAATTGGCTTTGATATACCTTGGGATCCGGGTGGATCCATTACTTGAGCACTATATGCCTAGCTTAATGGCTTTAAAGAAAGCGCTGCCAGGGAGACAACCCGGAAGTTTTAGAGAGTCATTTATTTCTTTTGAGTGCTTTTATATAGTTTAAAAACAACAAAAATAAAGAGGGGAACCCAAAACTGTTTCAAAAAGAAAAGCCAAAGTGAGAGAGACAAGCATTGTTGAAGTGGGAGCTAGCCTTGAACTTTGTTCATGCTCACGAAAACTTTGTGAATCTTGATTACAGAAACTTTTCAATAAAAATAATTATCCCCTTGTACAATTCCATTGTATTATAAAAATAATGTGCCAAGGTTTTCCTTTAGGATGTTTACATTTGCTTGATGGTTTGTACGGTGCAGGACAGAAATTTTGGCTGTAGTGCGCGATTTTAAATTTTTTGATGGAACGTCAAATGGTTCTGATTCTTTTTGCAATGTCTTCCTATAAAAATTGTTTATTTTTCCTAATTTTGGTATAATTTTTCAAGTATCATAAGTATGGTGAATGTTCAGATTATTACAGACTGTTCTGTTTTAGACTGATTCTGTTTTTGATGCATAGTTTGCTTGTTTTGATGAAACTATCAATTCATATCAGTGGATTAAGCCATGAAAAAGTTATATTAAAGTAGACACAATGCAAAAACAAAATATGAATTGGTTTGCAACAGTACTTAGAGTAGTGATTTTCTTTATTATACTAACGGATCTTACCGAGTTTTCTGTTGAAGTTTTGTGTGGATGAAGTGTTCGATGATCGAGAAGGTCTCGATGTGAGAAGAAGGAAGAGAGGCAAGAGCTCAAGCTTGGGGATGCCTGAGGCACCCCAAGTATATATTCAAGGATACTCAAGCATCTAAGTTTGGGGATGCCCCGGAAGGCATCCCCTCTTTCTTCAACAAGTATCGTTATGTTTTCGAATTCGTTTCATTCATGCGATATGTGCAATCTTGGAGCGTCTTTTGCATTTAGTTTTCACTTTTCTTTTATGCACCATGCTGGTATGAGATAGTCCTTGGTTTATTTATAGAATGCTCTATGCACTTCACTTATATCTTTTGAGTATGGCTTTATAGAATGCTTCATGTGCTTCACTTATATCATTTGAAGTTTGGATTGCCTGTTTCTCTTTACATAGGAAACCACCATTTGTAGAATGCTCTTTTGCTTCACTTATATTTGTTAGAGCGTGGGCATACCTTTAGTAGAAATAATTAAACTCTCTTGCTTCACTTATATCTATTTAGAGAGATGACATGAATTGGTCATTCACATGGTTAGTCATAAAATCCTACATAAAACTTGTAGATCATTGAATATGATATGTTTGATTCCTTGCAATAGTTTTGCGATATAAAGATGGTGATATTAGAGTCATGCTAGTGGGTAGTTGTGGATTGTAGAAATACTTGTATTGAGGTTTGTGATTCCCGTAGCATGCACGTATGGTGAACCGTTATGTAACAAAGTCGGAGCATGATTTATTTATTGATTGTCTTCCTTATGAGTGGCGGTCAGGGACGAGCGATGGTCTTTTCCTACCAATCTATCCCCCTAGGAGCATGCGCGTAGTACTTTGTTTCGATGACTAATAGATTTTTGCAATAAGTATGTGAGTTCTTTATGACTAATGTTGAGTCCATGGATTATACACACTCTCACCCTTCCACCATTGCTAGCCTCTCTAGTATCGCGCAACTTTCGCCGGTACCATAAACCCACCATATACCTTCCTCAAAACAGCAACCATACCTACCTATCATGCTATTTCCATAGTCATTCCGAGATATATTCCCATGCAACTTCCATCATCATCATATACATGACTTGAGCATTCATTGTCATATTGCTTTGCATGATCGTAAGATAGCTGGCATGATGTTTTCATGGCTTGTCCATTTTTTGATGTCATTGCTACGCTAGATCATTGCACATCCTGGTACACCGCCGGAGGCATTCATATAGAGTCATATTTTTGTTCTAGATATCAAGTTGTAAGTAAATAAAAGTGTGATGATCATCATTATTAGAGCATTGCCCCAGTGAGGAAAGGATGATGGAGACTATGATTCCCCCACAAGTCGGGATGAGACTCCGGACTTTAAAAATAAATAAAAGAGGCCAAAGAAGTCTAAATAAAAAAAAGATGCCAAAGAAGCCCACCAAAAAATAAAAAAATAAAAAAATAAAAAAATGAGAGAAAAAGAGAGAAGGGGCAGTGCTACTATCCATTTTCCACACTTGTGCTTCAAAGTAGCACCTTGTTCTTCATATAGAGAATCTCTTGAGTTATCACTTTTATATACTAGTGGGAATTTTCATTATAGAACTTGGCTTGTATATTCCGATGATGGGCTTCCTCAAATGCCCGAGGTCTTCATGAGCAAGCAAGTTGGATGCACGCCCACTTAGTTTCAGTTGGAGCTTTCATACACTTATAGCTCTAGTGCATCCGTTGCATGGCAATCCCTACTCACTCACATTGATATCTATTGATGGGCATCTCCATAGCCCGTTGATATGCCTAGTTGATGTGAGACTATCTTCTCCTTTTTGTCTTCTCCACCATCATATTCTATTCCACCTATAGTGCTATGTCCATGGCTCATGCTCATGTACTGCGTGAAAGTTGAAAAGGTTTGAGAACGTCAAAAGTATGAAACAATTGCTTGGCTTGTCATCGGGGTTGTGCATGATGTGAATATTTTGTGCGGTGAAGATCGAGCATAGCCAGACTATATGATTTTGTAGGTATAACTTTCTTTGGCCATGTTATTTTGAAAAGACATGATTGCTTTATTAGTAGGCTTGAAGTATTATTGTTTTTATGTCAAATGATAGACTATTGCATTAAATCACTCGTATCTTAATATTCATGCCATCATTAGATATGTGATCAAGATTATGCTAGGCAGCATTCCACATCAAAAATTATCTTTTTAATCATTTACCTACTCGAGGACGAGTAGGAATTAAGCTTGGGGATGCTGATACGTCTCCATCGTATCTATAATTTTTTATTGTTCCATGCCAATATTCTACAACTTTCATATACTTTTGGCAACTTTTTACACTATTTTTGGGACTAACATATTGATTCAGTGCCCAATGCCAGTTCCTGTTTGTTGCATGTTTTTTGTTTCGCAGAACATTCATATCAAACGGAGTCCAAACGGAATAAAAACTGAAGAAGATTTTTTTGGAATATATATGATTTTTTGGAATAAGAATCCACGCGAGACGATGCTCGAGGGGCCCACGAGGTAGGAGGCGCGCCCTGGGGAGGCAGGCGCGCCCCTGACCCTCGTGGCCACCCCGTAAGGCGGTTTATGCCCTTCTTTCGTGGCAAGAAAGCTAATTTCCAGATAGAGATCGTGTCAAAATTTCAGCCAAATCGGAGTTACGGATCTCTGGAAATATAAGAAACGGTGAAAGGGAAGAATCTGAGAACGCAGAAACAAAGAGAGACAGATCCAATCTTGGAGGGGCTCTCGCCCCTCCCATGCCATGGAGGCCAGGGGAAACCCTTCTCCCATCTAGGGAGGAGGTCAAGGAAGAAGAAGACGAAAGGCCCCCCTCTCCCTTTCTCTTCTGGTGGCGCCGGAACGCTGCCGTGGCCATCATCATCATCATCGCGATCTACACTAACACCTCCGCCATCTTCACCAACATCTCCATCACCTTACCCCCTCTATCTATAGCGGTCCACTCTGCCGCAACCCGCTGTACCCTCTACTTGAACATGGTGCTTTATGCTTCATATTATTATCCAATGATGTGTTGCCATCCTATGATATCTGAGTAGATTTTCGTTGTCCTATCGGTGGTTGATGAATTGATATGATTGATTTAATTTTCTTGTGGTTATGTTGTTGTCATTTGGTTCCCATCATATGATTGCGCGCGTGGATCACACCCTAGGGTTAGTTGTATGTTGATAGGACTATGTATTGGAGGGCAAGAGTGACAGAAGCTTCAACCTAGCATAGAAATTGATGCATACGGGATTGAAGGGGGACGAATATACCTTAATGCTATGGTTGGGTTTTACCTTAATGAACATTAGTAGTTGCGGATGCTTGCTAATAGTTCCAATCATAAGTGCATAGAATTCCAAGTCAGGGATAACATGCTAGCAGTGGCCTCTCCCACATAATACTTGCTATCGGTCTAGTAAAGTAGTCAATTGCTTAGGGGAAATTTCACAACTCCTACCACCACTTTTCCACACTCGCTATATTTACTTTATTGCTTCTTTACTTACAACAGACCCTACTTTTTATTTATGTAATCTTTATTATCTTGCAAACCTATCCAAAACACCTACAAAGTACTTCTAGTTTCATACTTGTTCTAGGTAAAGCGAACGTCAAGCGTGCGTAGAGTTGTATCGGTGGTCGATAGAACTTGAGGGAATATTTGTTCTACCTTTAGCTCCTCGTTGGGTTCGACACTCTTACTTATCGAAAACTATTGCGATCCCCTATACTTGTGGGTTATCAGTGGGTGGGAAGCGAAATTCTCCGTCATCAGCCTCCAGTTCGAACCGAATATAATTCTGCTATGAGCCCCCCGCTAAGGATAGTGCTCTTAACGAGTTTAACACATCGCCCAAGGGTAAGTGTCGGAAGATGTCCGCGGAGCTGAATTCAGCGATCGATGACCGATCAAGCTCAACGTATGCGGACGCACAAGGTTCGAAACCTATCACCGGAGACGAGTGCATGGTTCCGGTGACACAGATGTCACTTGAAGTTAGATCTGTGTGCGACTTCAACACCGCTGAGTTTGCGGCTTCCACGATGGGGTTGAGCTTCCCGTCTTCGGATGGCGCGATCTGCTCCGGATCTAGGGTCAGAGCAGCTACAGGTACTATCTCCTGGGTATGGTCCGATGACATATTTACGTCATGTTCATCGTGGTGGCAGGGAGAGGCTGCCGTGGTCTTGAATCCGTGGAAGATCAAGTCTCCACAGATATCCGCGATGTAGTTCAAGCTTCCAAATCTAACCTGGTGGCCAGGGGCGTAGCTTTCGATCTGCTCCAGATGGCCAAGCGAGTTGGCCCGCAATGCGAAGCCGCCAAACACGAAGATCTGTCCGGGGATGAAGACTTCCCCTTGGACAGCGACGTTGTAGATGGTTGAAGGAGCCATCAAACCTTTTGACGGCGGCACAGTGGAACTCTTAATGAAAGCACCAACATCGGTGTCAAAACTAGCGAATCTTGGGTAGGGGGTCCCGAACTATGCGTCTAAGGTCGATGGTAACAGGAGATGGGGGACACAATGTTTACCCAGGTTCGGGACCTCTCTATGGAGGTAATACCCTACTTCCGGCTTGATTGATCTTGATGAATATGACACGAGATCGTAATGGCTAAACCCTAAAAGTCTAGCCTGTCTGACTATGATTATTGTGATCTCTGTCTACGGACCTAGCCCTCCGGTTTATATAGACACCGGAGGGATCTAGGGTTACATAAGGTCGGTTACAGAGAAAGGAGTCTTCATATTTGGTCGGCAAGCTTGCCTTCCACGCCAAGGAGAGTCCCATCCGGACACGGGTAGAGTCTTCGTCTTTTGTATCTTCATAGCCCATCAGTCCGGCCCATGTCTAATAGGTCGAACACCCGAGGACCCCTTAGTCTAGGACTCCCTCACCCTGCTTGAAAATTTTCGATCCAAGGAACCCTAGGAAACTCTATGCAGGTCAGGCTAACGTACTCGGGCCGTACAACCCCTCCCCTAGGTCGCCCCCGCGCGGTGACCAGGAGGGAACCCTAGCGCCGCCAAGCCCTTGACTCCCTCTCCCACCTCTCCTGCCCACCGCCCCCGGGGCGCACCGCCGGGCAAAGCCCGGTTGGCGTCGGCGGCGGCGGGATCTCTCCTTCCCGCAGCGGCCGAACCTGGCGCGGGTGGCGTTCGGTGGCGGTTGGCGGCGCGTTGGCGATGGGGCGCGCCGACGAGGACTCTGGGGGCGACAGCAGGAGCTGCTTCCCCCGGTTGTCGCGTGGGGGGGCATTCGGGGCGCTCCTATGGTGGTCGTGGTCGATCTGTTTCAGATCTGACCGCCAGTGCCTCGAGCAGCGTGGGGATCTCGGGGCAGCGGCCTCGATTGGTGGCGCGCGGTGCGGCCTGCCTGGCGGGCGGCACCCGCGGGTGTAGATGGGGGGCCTTCCACGGCTACGTGGGTGGTGTGGAGGCGGCGGCGTTACGGCGGCTCCTCGATGGCCAACTCGATCTACTCCGGTTCGTGCTGGCTACGGTAGCGACTACGATCGACGCCAATACTGCCTGGATGGATCTGGCCGGTGGGCATGGATCCGGGGGAAACTCCAAGTCGGCGTGGCGGCTGCACCAAAGTTGACGCCCTCAGCGCCGATTACCTTCCTGGAGGCTTCGGTGTGGATCATACACCCCCCACCTTCTACCATGAGCGCAGGCGAAAGCCTCTGTTCCTCTGTTTGGGCGACGATGGCACTTTGATGTCGTGTTCCTTCCTGAAGGCATCGGCCGAGGACTGCTCAGGGTGGTGGAGTTGCTAGTTGTTCGGAGTCAACGAGAGATGACATGTAGGTGGAGCGGTGTGGCATCAACAGTATCATCGACGGTGGGTCTCGGCGGCATGACACAGTGGAGACTCGGCGTCCGATACTCGAAGATGACTCGCGCGGGAGGAGGAAGTTGTCTAGCGTCATGGTGGCGTCGACGGTAGCTAGACCGTGCAAGGTAGATGCAACATTACAACTCTGAAGATGGATTGGTGGCAGGTGGCTGTGACGGCCTCATACCTGGCAGGAGTCCTGGTTGAGGAGTGCGCCAGACCGGTGGGTACCCCATACCCGGTAGGCGTCCTGAATGGGACCTCTGGTTTTAGATGTTAGGTTTGGCTGTGAGGTCTGTTTGGTATTAGGCCCAGACTATCAGCATCCCTTCATCATTTGGATAGGAGTAGCGACAGATGTTGCCTAGACGGTGGCTTTAGCTCACTGTTGTAGTACTTTATAATGTCTTATGTGAACAATTATTATTAATAAAATGGCTACATGCATCGTCCAGATGCAGAGACCGGACGGAGATCCTCCTCCATTTCTAAAAAAACTCGGGCCATGGCCCCACTTTTCACTTGCCGCCTCTTTACTCAATTGTCATTCAGGTAACTAGTCGTCAACCCGTGCACCTGCACGACCTAGCTATTATCGGTATACACGATAATCAACAAAAGTCTACTAACATGTAAAGTGCAGCAGGATACATTTCATATATCAAACAATACTACAAATGCTAAGTTATTGAAACAATGGTAAAAAAAAGACTTGTATTATAGGCTTTATTTTTTTATGTACTATGTCAGTTTCCCATCGATGTTCTGCAAGCTTTGTCTGAATGAACATTTCCTTTCATAATTGGAAAATACATCTTCCTGGATTATATGCCACCTAAAACGGCATGGAGAAAATATGTACTCCCTCCTTTCCTTGATATAAGGTGTATAGATTTTTACAAAAAAATCTGAAATATTTGGTGTATTACGTTGCACCACTCATTTGGATAATTTTTTAGGGATTTGATTACATTTTCTTATATCAGGCAAGCTCTTCTATTTTCTCATGTCAATTAGTCAGGTGTAGTCTCGCCCAAAACTTGTGAAATTTTCCCTCCACGTGCATTCTTTAATTTCCGTGCCAAAAACTATACACCCTATATTTAGGAACAGAGGGAGTATTATTATGATCATAAGGCAAGGTGCCATATATGTATCACATCTCCTTAAAAGTTCCAAGAAATATACACTACACACACACCACTCAACAAATATTTGAAAGGAGAAGCATAAGATGCATGGCTAGGATTTTTCAAAGATGATGTATATATCAAAAGAGTCGCATATTTTTTTTTAATTTGAAGTGGTACTGAGTGATTTCTAAAGAGAATTCAAGTGACACATATTAAATTAATGACCTTCTTTGTGAGAATATCTAGGCGACATTAGGGAGCGACTTATGTACGTTTGTGTCTAATTTTTTTATTTTGAGCGAGTCTTCTTCTTGTGAGTGCTGATTTTTTTTCTAGACTCATGGACTCTTATTTGTACGTGTCTTTTTCCTTTCTTCAATCAGACATGTACATGGTTTTGCCGCTGGGAATTGGGATGTGAGCTCAACTTTTTAACCTGATGAGATTATATTTTATTTGTACGCATCTTTATTTCAAAAGAGAGGAGGCACGTGCCTTTTTGGAACTTGGCCGTGGTGTTTGATGTGTTTCCTTTTTAAATAATGATGGTTGCTGTTTTATAGCATGAGGACTCTTTTTTACATGATGTCTCTCTTCGTTTTAATAATAGGCAGTGTCTCTATTTTTGTTGTTTTTCCTTACATGGCGTGGTTTATAAGGTAGAGTCTTTTAATAATTGACGTGAGGATATTCTTGTTTTTTTCGACGTGTGCCTTTCCTTTTTTTTAACTTACGTTGGATTTGTTAGATCTGTTTTTTCTTATATAGTATAGCATTGTTGGGACTTTTTACGTGAAGGATGATTTGCTTCTAAATTTATGGCAACGGGTGGGGGCTTTCCTTTTTTTTACTTGAGGCTTTTCTTTTTGTTTTTAACAAAAGTTGGACGTGTCAGATGCATTTTTTAATAGGAGAGCATCATTTGTGGTACGCAAGTTGTCCTTTTATCCTGGTCGTTAATTTTACAATCTAACGGTTTAATTAATTTTGTTGATGTGGATTAATGAGAGATCATTAAAGGTGCCTCCAATTAG